>NW_009922100.1:29282-36715 GCF_000696875.1 Nestor notabilis
CCCTCCAGCCCATTTTTAAAAAGAGAAAAAAAGAAGACCCAGAGAACTACAGGCCAGTCAGTCTCTGTCCTCAGTGCCTGTCAGGATCATGGGTCAGATGCTCCTGGAAACTATGCTAAGGCACATGGGCAATAAGCAGGTGATTGGTGACAGCCAACATGGCTTCACTGAAGGCAAATCATGCCTGACAAATTTGGTAGCTTGTGCAAGGCATTTAACACTGTCCCACATGGCGTCCTTGTATCTAAACTCTAAATGTCACTCAATGAAAGTAAGCTAAATAGCTTTTTATTTTCCTCACAGTACCTTCTAACCTGGCCCTTAATTATCTGCAAATCATTGAAGTCACATGAGTCTGTGTACTGATCTTTCATTAGCTTTTCTTAAGTTTGCCAGTGTTTGACAACTGATCCCCTAACAATTACAATAGCTTCCAGTGTAATTACCACTTTCAGCTTACTCTTACAGATATTTAGTATACCACTTAAATCTCCCAGCTGCCTGTTTTTTGAGTCATCCAGAAGGTCGTTACTTCAGATCACATTTAATCATCCAATTATTTATTCCCAAAAGGAAAGTACTAAGGATCAAGAAGTACAACATGTGACTGTAATCCCTATTGAGTTTCCAATTTTCTACAACTTGAGTATTTTTTATTAGTTCTTTCTTTAAATAAAAAAAATACATAATAATTTCATTAATAAAAGAACCTCTCTGGTGAATCCATAAGCATTTCTGCTTACTTTTCCCTCCAGAATAATTCAGGCCAAACTGGTGGAGAATAGAACTTAGATGTTTTCCAAGGTGTCTTGTTGTTGTTGTTTTCCTCCACAAAGGGCAAGAAATTGACCATTTTTGACTAGGTGAGAAGTCACTTAGTCAGGATGGAACCTCTGAATCGGAGTTTTCAGTCTGTCCAATGGAATCTAGGTATTACTTAAACCAGTTTTCTACTAAACATGCCGTGAGAATAATTCTGTTCCACACATCCTAGTTTTGTTAAGAAAAATGTTATTTATGGCTCGGGTACTAGATAGCAGTAGCTGAAAAAATAACATCCTGAAAAAAATGAAGCACACATTTCCCCTGGTTAGAATTTATTTACCTGTTGGACAGTAGTCATCTATATGTAATTGAAACAGCAAAGCAGCGTACATGGAGGAGTAGAGAAAGGAAGAGAGGATCCTCAAGACAAGACAATCAAATATTGATTATCTGCTGGAAAGGTAAATTCTACTACTGATATTCTGCACCAGACTACATTGATTTTGTGATATAAAAAAGGAATGTCTTCTGTGGTAAAGAAAAAGGATGGCTTCTTTCAGGTCTGGTTTCCTTCAGTACTATGGTACTGTTTCTTTCTTACACTTTATGTTTAAGAGAAGTTAATAGAAGCCATTACAAAGACAAAGACCCCATACAGAGACAGCTGAACCTTTGTTCACTGCATGATGCCTCTGAGTATGACTTTCCACTGTTCTACCTTTCCCAAGACAGAATTATGTATTTCTCCCATGCTTACAGTGGGCCTCAGGTGTGTATTTTTTGCATCAGTGATGCCTGTTCGGTCTGTTAACTTTTCTCCTCTTTCTCACTAAAGTTTTATTATAAGTTAGTGTACAGTTACAAAAGTAATATCAATTATGCAATAGAACAAGGCAAAAGAGGGGAAAAAAAAAAAAAAAGGAACAAAAGGAATATCTTTTGGTTTTCCAGGATGACAGTCACTCAGTGACAATTTCAACAGCCTCGTAAGACAGCTTCCCTGTACAGAGGTCTATTATTAAACTCTGTGGTAGGTCTTTTGATCTGATGTATTCCTAGGACTGTTCTTGCCCTGGCATCATTTATTAACAGCCCTCGGAGGCTATGAAATAGCTCATCCTGACCCATTCTTTTAATGTCAGCCATCTGATTTTTCTCCTTGTTATCTACTCTTTAAATTAAACCTGCTTCTTTATACAAGTCTTTTAGTTAATTATGAAACAGATAAATACTACCAAGAATTTCTAATTTGCTTACATTTAAAGGTTAGACATATACAGATATTTTCTCTTTTCTTTAAAGAATCAAATAATACTTTCTATAACCTTCTGTCTTCTCATGCTTGAACCCCAACATACAAGATCCATTTAAATCTCAGTACGTATTTACCTATTTCATGTTTTACACACTTTTGAATCTTATATTACATCTGATTGTTTATCCATAGAAGATTTTATAATGGATTTAGGTCTGAAACCCTTCTGGCTGCCACAAGTCACAAACTTAGTTTCCCCTACCCATAGCTCTACACTTATGAGCGTATGTCCAACCATGCAGAGACTCATGCTAGGAAAGCCAAAGCCTACCTGTAACTGAATCTGCCAGGGGATGTCAAAGGCAACAAGAAGGGTTTCTGTAAGTACATAAATTGCAAAATAAAAGTCAAGAACATGAAGGCCTTCTGTTGAATGTGTCAGGGGACCTGGTGATGCAGAACATGGAAAAGACTGAAGTAGTGAATGCCTTCTTCACCCCAGTGTTTGCTAGCAAGATCAGCCCTCAGGAATATCAGGCCTCAGAGACCAGAGGGAAAGGTTGGACCAAGTAAGATGTAATCCTGGCAGAAAAGGATCAGAGCAGATTATACTTAAGCAAACTGAATATACATAAGTCCATGAGCTCTGATGGGATGCACGCACAAGTGCCAGAGGTTGCTGGCAGATCTCATTGCAAGGCCACACTTGATAATTTTTGAACACTCATGATTTGGAGAGGTGCCTGAGGACTAAAAGAAAACAAATGTCACATCTAACTTCAAGAAGGACAAGAAATATGATCCAAGGACCTACAGGCCAATCACCCTCACCTGGAAAGGTGATAGTACACATATTCCTGAAAACCATCTCCAGATACATAAAGGGCAAGAAAGTCATAAGAAGAACATCAGTATGGATTCACCAAAGGGAAACCATGCTTGACCAACCTGATAACCTACAATGCAATGAATGGCATGAAGGGTGAGAGGATAGCAATGGATATTGTCTACCTAGGCTTCAGGAAGGCTTTTGACAGTGTTTCCCATCAGATTCTTGTAGAGAAAATTACAGAATCATAGAATGATTAGGGTTGTAAGGGACCTTAAGATGATGAAGTATGGGCTGAATGAGCAAACAGACAGTGAGGTAGGTTAAAAGCAAGTTAAATGTCAGGCCCAGAGGGTGATGTTCAGTGGTATGAAGTCTAGCTAGAGGCCAGTAACTAGTGATGTACCCAGAGGTCAGTATGGTGACGAATCCTATTCAAGATCTTCATTAATGATCTGGATGACAGGACAGAGTGTACCCTGAGTAAGTCCTGGAGGTCCTGGTGGATACCAACTTGCAAATGAGATAGCAATATGTCCTTTCTGTAAAGAAGGTGAATGGTATCTTGGTCTGCATTAGGCAAATGATTGCCAGCAAGTCAAGGGGTTTGATACTTCCCTTCTGCTCAGCCCTGGTGAGGTCACACACAGAGTGCTGGGTCCAGTTCTGGGCTCCCCAGCACAAGAGAGATATGGACATACTGCAGAGAGTCCAGTGAAGGGCAGGAAGATGATGATGGGACTGGAGCACCTCTGATAAGAGGAAAAGTTGAGAGAGCTGAGATGTTTAGTCTGGAGAAGACTTGGGAGGGATCTTATCAATGTATATAAACGCCTGAATAAAGGGTGCAAAGGGGACAGAGCTAGGCTCTTTGTAGCCATGCCCAGTGACAGGACAAGAGGCAACGGACAGACACTGAAATACAGGAGGTTCCCTCCAAACACAGAATCATAGAATCATAGAATAGTTAGGGCTGGAAAGGACCTTAAGATCATCTAGTTCCAAGCCCCCTGCCATAAGCAGGGACACCACATACTAACCTATGTCACCCAAGGCTCTGTCCAGCCTGCCCTTGAACTCCTCCAGGGTTGGAGCATTCACAACTTCCTTGGGCAACCTATTCCAGTGCCTCACCACCCTCACTGTGAAGAGCTTCTTCCTTAGATCTAACCTAAAGTTCCCTTGTTTAAATTTAAAGCCATTACCCCTTGAATTTAAAGCCATTACCCCATAATCCTACCACTAGAGTCCCTAATGAAGAGTCCCTCCCCAGCATCCTTGTAGGCCCCCTTCAGATATTTGAAGGCTGCTATGAAGTCTCCACGCAGCCTTCTCTTCTCCAGGCTGAACAGCCCCAACTTTCTCAGCCTGTCTTCATACGGGAGGTGCTCCAGCCCTCTTATCATCCTCGTGGCCCTCCTCTGGACTTGCTCCAACAGCTCCATGTCCTTTTTTTGTTGAGGACACCAGAACTGGACACAGTAACCAAAGTGAGGTCCCCCAAGAGCAGAGTAGAGGGGCAGGATCACCTCGCAGGATCACCTCCTTTGACCTGCTGGTCATGCTTCTTTTGATACAGCCCAGGATACGGTTGGCTTTCTGGGCTGCAAGCGCACACTGCCTGCTCATGTCGAGTTTCTCATCAATCACCACCCCCAAGTCCTTCTCCACAGGCCTGCTCTGAATCTCTTCTCCGCCCAGACTGTAGCTGTGCCCGGGGTTGTGCCAACCCAGGTGTAGGACCTTGCACTTGTCTTGGTTAAACTTCATGAGGTTGGCATCGGCCCACCTCACAAGCGTGTCCAGGTCCCTCTGGATGACATCCCTCCAGTGTATCAACCGAGCCACACAGCTACATCAGGAAACATTTTTACTGTGTGAGTGACTGAGCATTGGCACTGGTTAGCCAGGGAGGTTGTGAAGTTTCCATCCTCGGAGATATTCAAAAGCTACCTGGCCATGGTCCTGGGCAACCTGCTACAGATAACGCTGCTTGAGCAGGGGGGTTGGACAAGATGACCTCAAAATGTCCATACCAACCTCAAGCATTCTGTGACTCTGTGATAACAAGTTAATATTTCAGCTCAGAGATTAAAAGTGGTTGAAACATATGTTAATCTTTGTCTGTTATCATTAAAAAGTATTCCAAACCAAACTCCCCCCCAAAACCTCCTAGTAAGTTTTTCTTTTACATATTTGCTTCCCTGTCCTTAAGCTTCTTTAAAACTTTATTTTTTCCTGGGTGTTTAGGAGCTTGTACCTTTTTCAGTGAACATCAGAGAATCTTTCCTGTGAGCTCCTGCTCCCAGCAGAAGGATGGGAGCCCTTCCTTTTTACAGCTTCTATCCTTTCTTGTCAAAAATCCATCACCCTCTTTTCCCAGTTGTTTTGTCAAACATGACAGGTAACAAACAAGTAATAAATAGAAACTAGTACTGTAGGTTCATCAGAGACAGAACTTGGTAATAAATAACAGAATTTCTCTCTTTTATGGAAATAGACTAAAAGAGTCCTTTCAGTGAAAATAATTACCTTAAATTTTCCATCAGAGAAAGTAGAAGCATGAAAAGACACACAGGTAGGTTAAAAAAATTAACTTGCGGTGGTCTCTAGCATGCATCTGAGTACAACATGACTGTGTTATTCCTCCCAATGGACCTGCACTGAGGCCATGGCCAACAATCTAAGCATAGGGTTTTTTTTATCTGTTTTGTTTTCAGAAAATAAGTGTGTTTAAAAAGGAGAGGCTTATCTAGCATCTTACATTTCTCTCTCACATAATATGTAAGCAAAGATATCAAATCTAACTGTCTTACAAAGACATTCTAGAAAAAGCATTTCTTGGTAATATTTATACCTTATTATTTTATATACAAATTTTTGTCACTGCAATTGCAAAACTTAAGCTATCTGCAAATGCATACTCAGATAGCTATTGTAAATGGAGATATCCCCCACATTCCTTTGTGCTAAATTAATAGATTTATTAAGTCATTTTATGGAATTCAAACAAGCTGATATTTGAAATTCTTAGAAAAATATTGTTTGGTAAGTTTCATTATTACATGTTTATTTGATCTATGCCAGAAACATTGTGTAAGAGAATGTCAATGAAGAAAAGAAAAATAAAACCTCTTGGGAAACAAAAAAAAATCCCTGCCTATTTTCCGTAAGACAAGGAGGATAAGTAAGGAACTATGAAATATGACAACCAAAATCTTCATTCCTTTGTTCCAAAGATAGAGTTTACATATTTCTTTGGAGTGCTCAGAACATTCAGTTTGTATGTGAACTTGAAGATTAGCCCTGAATGATGTTAAAAAGTGCTTCAAAAGAGGGACAAGTAAAAACCAAGACTCCCAGTACCCTCTCAGAGACCAGTCTCTCATGCTTTTCCATTTAAGACTGTTTCAGAAGAGACCACAATTGAACAATTTAATTTTAGTTTCCTCTGCTGTCTGTAATTAAATTCAAGTAGAATAATGCCTTTCACGATACTGGTATTTTTGATAACAGCATCATAACTACAGATGTACACGACATTGTCTTTTCTATTTAACTTTTCCAACACTTCTTGTCTTATTTTATAAAGCTCTTTCCAGAGTAGCTAGATGATTATGACTGAAGAAATAGTATTGTTCATGCTATAATTGAGTTCATGTAATTATTTTAATTTTGTAATTCAAGTCACGTTACATACAGTATATAGAGATCAGGCACATAGTAGTCTTCCGCAGATCTACTTCCCAACAGTTAACTTTCTATAACTAAATAAAACAATATGCTTAATATCTGTGATGAAACCACAGAAAAAAATGTTGCCATTCTTTTTATTTTTGAGTTAGCTCAAACAAAGGAAGGATATGACGTTTATCATTCCTTTTATATCACATTTTTAATTGTGCAATATGTATGTCTTGAGTGAAAGCATAGAAAGTGAGAAAGAAAAGAATAAAGAAGGTGTGAGATCCAAAGAGCACAAAAAACCTCAAAAAACTGCATCCTAAGACTAAAAAATGAACCACAGACCTTCTTTTCACATTTTGCTTTTATCAGTAGTTTTGGGATTTCTTTTTGTTGTTGTTTTGTTTGGTTTTGATTTTTTCTTTCTTGGGAGCAATTCTAGATTTTCCAGCAATATATAGTGCTCTCTCTTTTTTCTGTCATCCTGTATCTTAGCTACCCATGTATACATGTTATAACGAGACCATGTCTTTCTGATGTGAGTGGATGCCATTACCACTGTGAAACTATGTGAAGTAACATCAAGGGTCTGCAGACATAAATCAAAAAAAAGGCTGGCTTTGATTCCCAGAAGTATTTCAGTGATCTCTGTTTTACCAGCATCCCGTCCGTCATGTTTTTCCGTTATATATACACTTTGAAGATTAAATATGTTTCTTAGATTTGAATGTAGAAAGATCAAACTCTATGAACAACATTGCACCCAGTCCACTTGTTAGTGAGACTGGAATGTAACATAAAACTGTAAGTCATCCTCTTGAAGTTGTGCAGAAGTGTCATCATAGAATCATTGAATGGCTTGGTTGGAGGGGAACTTAAAGATCATCTAGTTCCAACCCC
>NW_009922100.1:36727-42975 GCF_000696875.1 Nestor notabilis
GACGCCACACCCTAGACCAGGTTGCTCAAAGCCCCATCCATCTTGGCCTGAACGCTGCCAGGGATGGGGCAGCCACAGCTTTTCTGGGAAACATTTTCTAGTGCCTCACTGCCTTCACAATAAAGAACTTCTTCCTAATAGCTAATCTAAATCTACCTTTTTTCAATTTAAAGCCATTCCCCCTTGTCCTATCCCTACATGTCCTTGCAAAAAGTCCCTCTCCAGATTTCTTGTAGGCCCTCTTTAGGCAATGGAAGGCCCCTGTAAAGCCTCCCTGGAGCCTTCTCTTCAGGACTGATCTCAATCGAGACTCCACCCAGCCTGATTAGTGCTTGGGATTTTCCCAAGCCAGGTGCAGGATTTACACTTGGCCTTGTTGAACTTCATGAGGTTCATATGGGTACACCTCTTGAGCCTGCTATGGTCCCTCTGGATGGCATCCATTCCCTTGTTGACTGCACCACTCAGCTTGATGTTGTGGGAAAACTTGCTGAGGGTGCATTCCATCCCACTGGCCATGTCTCCTACAAAGATGTTAAACAGCACCAGTCCCATACTGATGCCTGAGGAACACCAGCGAAAGTAATGAGAATAGACTGCATCGATAGATATTTCCCTATGAACTGACTTTGAAAAGAGGAAGACTGCCTTTACTGTTCACTCTATTTTAAAACTTTCCCTAGAGGAGAGACAAGAAAGTGTCACAGAAGTGAACAAGCAAGGACACAAGTTGTTTTTACAGCTACTGAAGGGCATCAGGACCACCAGTTTCAGATGGAGTGACAGAATGAGATCTAGTAGACAAAGAGACAAATGTTAGCAGTTGAATTCTCACCAAGGTTAGGTGGCTTATAGCCTCTATAGGGACTTCAAAATATTCTCTTCCTTTTATACCTGAGTTTGCCAGCAAAGCTCTGAATCTTAGGAGGATTTAACTATGATAAAGGCAGATATAAAGAAAACCTTTTTTCTGCCCAGCCTTTAAACAAAATAAAGATCAAGTTATTTGCAGCATATCCTATAGTTAAATTGTTTATTTAGAGACAAGCTAGGATTTTTTAGAACAGACTTAAATTAATTTTGATTAGCCACAGGATAAATTGTGTTTAGGAGGAAAACTTTAAATAACAGCCTGAGATAATTAACTGAAGTGGGACATGAAAGCAAGCCTGTATCACTGAATTAGTTATATCAGGTTATTTGGAATTAAAAAAGCATACATAAATATTCTTATTTAAAAAATAATTAGTAGGTATGTCTTTAAGTGAGACCACAACTGACACAAATAAGGCTGGCTCTGATGAAGAAATGATGAAAAAATTATTTCATTTATGATCCTATTCTACTATTATGAGTTTATAACAAGATTCACAATAGCTCAGCGATAGAATTAGCTTAATGAATAAGCAGCTAATCACTCACAATTGTCTCACCTCTTACATCAGAAACTTCTATTTCTCTGATTCTTTAAGTGAATAGAGAAGAATATATAAATCTACATTTTAAAAGGTGTAGCAGCAGGAAAAGTCTAATACATACTGTTGAATTTTTTTGTGATTTATATTACTAAAGAAATGTTGGACATATACTTCATCAATATAATTGATTGGCAGACAGAGCTCCCTGTAGTATGCCAGCAAACTATTTGTTGTCCCGGTGGCCTAAGATTTTGCATTTAGATTTCTGATTTAGCAGAAAGAGTCATAATATTTCAATACTGCTGAAATCACAATCCAGACTATACATGTCAAAAGGCTTATGGGAATGCTATTTGGTTTTCTTTGCTTTGCTCCCTACAAAACAAGGACTAAAAATAAAAATTTAAAAAAAAAAAAATCCATTCCTATTAGCCTCATTTCAGGAGGTTGTATAAGAAAATGGTAAAGGAAAAGAAAAAAAAATTGACATCACAAGGATGGTGCTTAGAGATATGAAATGCCCATACAAAACACTGTAAGTTTCCTCTGAAGCATTGTTTTTCAAGCCTGTAAAATCTTCATATTAGTCTTCAATTTTCACTTAAAAACAGCTTGAATTTTGTGCTTGTTTCTTACCATGAATGTTTGCAAGGAGTTTTATAGAACTGTAAAACTTTCAAGTCCCCGCTAAATCCCCATGTTTCCAAAAGATGATGATTATTATTGATTTTTTTTTTTTTTAGATCTTTAATACTAAATTATTTTGTGAACATCAAGTTGCCTATCAGAAGAAACCTACTGGTGTTATATAGCTTGCAACATTCTCTTTTGCGTTTGTCTTCCAAAAGAAAGTGTGACTTAGTCTCTGCAGGAACACCCCATCTTGGCAAAACAGTGACAGCTACTCCATTTCACAAGCTCTTTGTGACAGAACACAGAGCATCTCAGGGAAGAAAAGCCATCTCAGAAAGAGGTTAGCTACAGTTTATCAATTTATCGTCCAGTTAGTAGTAAAATTCACAGATTAACTAACTTCTCTCACCATAAAAATGACACCAGAAGTTTCTGTTTGTGAAACTCATCAGGAACTGAACCTTTAAGGTCTTTCAGATACTTGTGTTGCAATCTTAAGAGGAATGGATTTTAATAATTTTGATATAACATATACATATATGAAGAATGAAAGAAGATTTCACAATTATGAAAAATATTTTCACAAGGGAAGAAAAAAATTGAATTCTTAATAAGCAAAGTAAATACATATTCTTCAGCTACATTAACTGTTTCAGGATATCATGTGAAAAAAAATAGTTGAAAGTTCTATTCTATGAAACAAAACTTTGAAGTAAACAAGATTTCTGGAAGAAATAGTTCCTGTGGTTATAACTGTTCTGAACATAGCAGAAATGGGTGTAAATACTATATAGTATAGATGAAGCACTATCAACAGCTGTTATTAGGGTTGCATTCTGAATGGTATTACAAACTGAAAATGTTTTCTGTTACTCTGTTTTCTGAAGCATTCATTAACCAGCCAAATCTTTTTTTCAGGCAGAGTATAGCCAAAATCTACTACTGTGGAAGTGTCCTCACGAAAACTTTTCTCAAAGAAGGAATGAATAGAATTCACTTTCGTGGTGGGTTGACCCTGGCTGGATGCTAGGTGCCCACCAAAGCCACTCTATCAGTCTCATCATTAGCTGGACAGGGAAGAGAAAATATAACAAAAGGCTTGTGGGTTAAGATAAGGACAAGGAGAGATCAATCACCACGTGCTGTCATGGGAAAAACAGACCCAGCTTAGGGAAATTAGTTTAATTTATTACCAATCAAATCAGAGTAAGATAATGAGAAATAAAACCAAATCGTTTCTCCACCCTTCCCTTCTTCCCAGGCTCAACTTCAATCCCGAGTTCTGTAGCTCATTTCCACAGTGGCACAGGGGATCAATGGGGAATTGGGTTGCAGTGAGTTTGTTACAGGTTCTTCCTCTTCAGGGGGAGGACTCCTCACACTCTTCTGTATCAGCATGGAGTCACTCCAATAGGAGACTGTTCTTCGTGAACTTCCCCAATGTGAGTCTTTCCCCAGGCTACAGTTCTTCACAAACTGCTCCAGTGTGGGTCTTCTGTGGGGTCACAAGTCATCTTACAAAAATACTTATGCCCCATTTTTAAAAACCTCATCACAAAAATAAGAAAGATGACTGGAATTTCAAGAGAATTTTTAAGAAGTAACTTTCACTGTGGATATTCGTTTTTCACTTGGCCAAAATTAAGAGATTCAAATGTGTTCCATGTTTTTTTATTGCATTAACTTACTAAAATGACTAGAGAATATTTGCACTTGGGATCAAGAACAAAAAGAGAAAGAAAGCTTTCTAAGTTCCTCTGTAAGACTTCTTCAAAAATAAAAAACAATTTTCTAAGGCCTCAATTCAGGAGAACAATGAAACATGTTTGGATGTTTTGCTGTGGGAGCCAAAGGCAGCAACAAATACAAACCAAATAGAAGTCCTTGAAAATACGTTCTTTTTATTATTGCTCACCAGAAATAAATTGCTCACCAGCTATATACAACAAGGTGGGTAACCACAAATGTATTTAGATTTGATTATTTGCAGAGCCTATAAAGAACAGGACAACTGTTGACAGGATTGATCCAGTTCAAAACAAATTCCAACAACCAAAAAAAAGCAATAAATCAAAGACAGACATAACATTGCATAATTCTTTAGAACTGGCACTATTTCATTTGAAAATCTCATATGTTTGCAGCATGATTTGTGGACTGTTTACATATATGTTAAATATATAACTAATAAGTGTACACACACTATATTGGCTATAACTAAAATGTTAGTTAAACATCTTTCAAACTCAATTACTTTTTTTACCATTATTTGTAATTTTAAGACACTTTTACATACTGCATTAAAGTAACTATTAAGATTTAACATCTGCCTGCAGAAAATTTTAATGATACAAGGCCCAGCGTCCCTACCACTTATTCTCATAGAAAGAATGTATGCTCAATGACTTAGGTAAAATTACAACTAATTTTCATTGCAATCTGTGTTACTAAAATCTGTTTATATTTGTAAAATAGAAACTGTATTGTCTGTGCCAGCTATGCTCTCAGGGCTGTAAAGTGCATTTTTCATCATTAAAACATTCAATTTCTGGTACGCTACTGTAATTAAAAGTATAAGCTTAATTTAATATATGTTGTAGTATTTTCAGTATGTACAAAGTTAAAAATACATGTAACTTTCTGGGAAAGTAGAGGGGTTTTTTTTAAGTATATAAAATTTTGTGCTTCTAATTAATGTTAATTTACAAAACTACTCATGCACTTTTAATTTATGGCTAATGAAAGGCCAAAATATTTAGAAGCAAAAAGTGTACATGTTTTTTTATTCCATTCTTGTATCATTTCATTTTATTTTTAATTTCTTGTAATATTGTTGTCAGCACCATACCACAATGAAAGACATGACGATCAATAAAAGCTGTATTAAAAACATTTATTTTTAGAAAATTGTTTAAATGAAAATAAATTACTTGTGAAATTAGGTAAATTTTTAGTATTATTACTGTGAAAAAAAAAGCTTTTCTAAATAGTACAAGTTTAAATTTTGAAATTCGTTTTTTTTTACTATTAAAGCATTTAACTCAAAAGAGTTAAGGCACATTTTGAAGCAGAAGAGCAAATAACATGGAATGTCTGCACAATAGCAGATAATCCTGAGGTTAAAAATGTCGCGTGATATTTTAATAGTAATGCCTTATGACAGCGTGTATGTCAAACAATACAATTAATCAGAACTGCAACCGTCTCAAAGAGAAAGTTGCCCTTCTGCGTACTGTCAACTGCATGAATACTTCCAAACACAACTAACAAAGTACAATTTCTTTCGAAGCAAACTACAAAATAGTAACCTGTTCAAATATAAATATTTTTATTCTTCTTAGTATATTTAGTATTAGAATAACACAAATTCAAAAAAACTCTGTACCTGCAGAGTCCAATACATTTCTACATTCAGTAAAAGCATGGTGCTAGCATAGAAATGAATTTTGAAATATCTTACTGTTACAATTTCTGTTACAAAAAAAGGGATAACTTGCAGTGTGGAGTGAAAATTAATTTGCACCTCAACAGATGTAAGTGAAGACAAAATTACCCATCTGCCAAGTAAGAAATTGCTTTAAAACAGAACTTTAAACAGAATGAAAAGTGTTATCTTTTCTTAAAACTGAATTTACACCTTGCTTTTGTGGGGGAGTGTAGGCACTGAGGTCATTCAGCCTATATTTTAAGGGCCTTTACACAAATCTTTATCATCCTACCAGCAGTCTTGCTGTAGATGCAATAATCAGAGTTCATAATCATACATTTTTTGACATCAGTATCTGTATGACATAGATAAAAGTGTTATTTGCTTTTTTTTTTTTTTTTTTAATAGAATGCTTCTTTGCTACATATTTTCCACAAAATGGACAATATTGTCATACTTTTAAATATGCTTTGGAACTGGTCATTCAAAGAAATCTTGTAAAAACAGAAAATTCCAGGTCTTGCCCTTTCAAAATTTTCTTGTGTGAAAGATAATTCATGGCCATGAAATAATTATAACAAAGGCTTAGGTTTCAATCAACTCACTAAATGTTCATCTCTCAAGCTATGTCTGCAAGCTGAGAAATGCTATCTCTCAAAGGTAAAAAGTAAACATAACCTTTAAGCATTTAGGTAAACTTTAGTAACCTGTGAGTTATTTCAATTAACTTGAAAATGATAGTGGAACCAGCTAACTTTGATCCATCTCTT
>NW_009922100.1:43006-47503 GCF_000696875.1 Nestor notabilis
AATTAATAATAACAATATCTTTATCTTCTTTGTTACTGTCCTATCTAAATAAGTAGTCAGGCCCAAAGGTCTCTTGCTGTGATTTTCTTATCACCCCAATCTCAACATCTCTCTAGCTGATTTGATGTAAGCACGGTTCTTTCTCTCCATGAGACAGGTATTGTCAACCATGACTGTCTCCTGGGAGTCCATATTTCAGAGTAGTGCCACATCTGGGCAGTGCAGTACTGCTTAATTTTAGACTTGTGGACAGGTATAAGTTTTGTTACCTCTTTCAGTTATCTTTTAAACCATAACAGCTACCCATGTTTGTTCTTAATTACAACAATAGTATTTACATGTCCAAATTAACTATCGTTTAAAGTAATGTAGTTGTCAGTTTTGTGAAGTGAGTTGCATACCCAAGTTACTCCAGTTCCGGGTCTGGCTTGAGGAATCAGAAACACCAACCTGGCCAAATTCCCAGTTTCATGAAGGAAGTCTGGGATACCCAAACCAGCTTTCAGTCTTGGCTACCCTAGAGCTATGGACATGGGCATCCTAGGTTCCCCAACACTTAGACACAAAAGCTAGCAGAGCATCAGCCAGCTTCATGACACAACAAGTGTCAAAACAGAGAAGTATCTATTTTACAAGAGTATTTCTGACCTGAGAAAGGCCTGGGAGACTTGTAAAAGGGCAGCATGTTGGCAGATCTCTCCAGTGTCATATCCCTACGAAGACAAAGCAAGGCACAGAGCCTGCAGGTAAATCAGAATGTCTGCAAAAGACTCTTCCACCACTTCTAGAGACCTCATGTTTGATCTCCACATTAGACACAAGGAATGCCAAACACTTTACTGGTCCCAATGGTGACCGTCGAAATGAATTGGCAATACAAAAAAGTTGAGCTGAGTGTACTATTTGATGGGCACACTACTGCATTTTAAACTTCTTTTAATGGTGTTTAAATCCTGTTTGTTTGGGTTTTTTTCTATAAAAGAAGCTTAAAAGAAGGGAACTGAAGGTTTCTTTGTCCAGATGGCTAGACTTTGAACCAGTCAGATTGAAGACCTCAAATCCTGCCTGGATTTCTGCCGGATTTCTGCCAGATTTCTGGGGTCTGCAGGCTGGTTAAAGCTATGCCAGGCAGGCTGTGCTCCCCCATCATGTTTCTCCAGGGCGAGCAACCACTGTGGGTTTTTAAGGTTCAATGAGAACTTCAAGAATTACAGGAATTCCTGTACTAACCAAAATTCAGCTGTCACCTCCAGCACCCAAATCCCTACAGGAAGCTGAGGACTTGGGATGGTTCTGAAGGCTTTTCATTCCTAGGTAAGTCTGCCTTATGAAAAACTTTGGTGTTTTGAACATCCCAGTGGCCTTCCCAGTGAAAATGTCCTGCAGTTATTGGCCCTGATAGTACCACTGAGCATCTGAAAGGACCTTGTGAATATGTTTTGCTTCTGAAATAGCTATTTGCTTCTTGAATGTCTGTTTCAATGTATTCGACTTGGCCATGATACTCTGGCATATTTCAGCTTTGTCTTTGACTCAAGGATCATAAATCCTCATTATTAGATGGAAACATTTGTCTAGTGTAGAATCAGGAAGGAAGAGGTGTTGTACAGCTGCTGTTACACTCCTACAATATCAACAAAATGTCATCCCTTCTCCATGAAAAGATCTATTATTCCTATGAGGCCCAGAGCTATCAACTGTTTAAGTAAATAAATAAAAGCATATACGTATGACAAATGAATAAATTCATGCAAACATGCATATAAAGGGAGGCCATATACATAGTGGGAGAGGCAGAGGGAGGAAGAATATGTGCCACAAGAGAATTAACACACGTGTTACAAAATTACACAAGACCTTTTCATCAAGGTACACTGGCAGAGTTTACATTAAGGAATACACAAATTAAACCAAACAACACTACTAGAAAAAATGTTTGGAAAAGAGACCAAAGCAGAGAAGCATGATATATTTGGGGGATTTTTTTTTGCATTTTCAGGTATTATTTTTAGAAAATAATTAAGGCACAATCAACTCTTGAATAGGAAGAGGCTAAACCAGTTATGGAAAGATAAGGCTTGACATGTATTTTTTGTGCAAATGCAGTCCAGTTTCTCTGGCATTTTGAAATGCCTGCCTGTCAGGTGCTCACAGGAAAGACTTACAAGGCTCACGGTGGAAAGCCTTTTCATACAGAGCACTGGAGAGCTAAAAAGCCTGTGAAGATACTTCAAACATTTTGTTTGTTTCATCAGGTACACAGCAATTGCTCATTCACTCTTTATGTGAGAAAGGCACCGCCAGGATCCCCTGGGGGCTCCCCAAGGCTCCATAAAGGCAGGGACTGGCAGCCAGGGTGCATTCCACACCCCAGCCAGGAACAGGGCTATGTAAAAGTGAAAACGAAAGAGAAGAAAACAAGTACACTTCAAATTCCCAAAATATAAGACAAAAAAATGGGACATTCCTGATGTACTGAAATACCAAAATACAGTGATGATAGCTAAACTAACTTCATAACTAAACTCTTCCTGTCTGAAATGCTTGCCTTTATATAACAGAGAATAATCTGGGTTATAGAATCATAGAATGGTTTGGGTAGAAATAGAGGAAAATACAAGATATAAATAACAGATACAATAAGACTCAAGATTGCCACCAGCAAGGAAACATTATATTCCTGTATAGATGTCCATTCAGACAGCCAAAGTGCCAGAAATTTTCACTGGAATTACATCCTGACTCAGACAAAAATTTTCTTATATGGGATTACACAAGTATTGACTTAAAAAAGGCTACTCAGGTGAATCAGCAGACTATAATTGCCCCACAGCACAGCTGCCAGAAAATTCACCCTTCAGGAAACAGCCGCTGCCAACTTCATGTTCATACTGAAAACTGCGTTAATTACATACATACAATTACATCTTCTGTCTTTCTTTTATCTTCCTGTTCAGCCTGCAGGAACTGGTGATTTTTAACTTCGGGGTGGGGAGAGACTATCTAAAACACTTTCAGCGTTCCTCGACTGTTTTGCATTAACATGCTTTACATTTAATCTGTATTTCATTTTCTAAAGGTGATAGACCAGTATTTAGATGAAAAGCATATTGTGCACTACTACTTATTAACTCTGTAGAGGAGGCAACAGTTATTGAGCTTCTTGGCCTGTGTCTATCCTAAATCGTATGTCCTTCATTATATGGCAACTCTGGGAAGCTACTGTCCTAAATTCACACAGAGCGGATTGAAGGGACTTTCTAAATCTAGACTAAACCTAAGCAGTTGTCAAGATTTTTGATAAGCCAAACAATTAAATCTTGTCTCATCTACTACTTGCCCTGTGTTAAATCAGGTCTTGGCAACTGTCCTGAATCAAAAGCAAAAGTTCCATATGCATTTCTGAAATTTAGTAGCCTGAACTGAAGTTCAGCTGACTTTTATTGAATTTGGTCATATTTTTTCCTTCTATCAGTATTCTACCCATCTATTCCTCATGCTGTGCACACACCACCTGTTAATCCATCTGGTGTGTGTCTGTTGCCTATATCCTGTACTTTACTTGCCTATCATTCAGTAACTTTTTATCTGTGAATGAAGCCTGCTGCCTCCGTCCTGCCTAGCCTCAAACGCCTAGCCTAACTTGTTCTCTTTCTTATCGTGATCCTGCTCTATTTAGAATGGGTTAGTAAGGCTGAATTAGCTAATATTCTTATACTCAGGTAGCTCACACATCATTGCCTTTGTGAGGCTGGAACCAAAATACACCCCAGAAATTCCTCACATTCTTCTGCTGGACTCTATGAGACACCTATATGTTCTCTTGCTGCCTATCTATCTCCTTCACTTCAACAACAGAATAACACTCTATAAACCTCCTTTCTTCATGACTTATTCTGCAGGTAGTCCCCTGATCTCTTCATGCTAAATTCTCTATATGCACCATACCTTTCCTTTGTCACCTGTCCTAGATCCCTGTATTCCCTTTCACCTATCCTTATTCATTCCTCCAATAGATTTCCACTCCTGTCTTTATGCATTTGCTAGAAACCTTTGGTAATCACAGTTCCCTAATATGCCTCTAACTTCTCTGTGCATTACAGTCATATTTTTTTTTTTTCCACTTATAGCAGGACTCCCTGGTTTTCTATTTCCTTTTATTCTATTTCAACACAGTATCACAGAACCACAGGATGGTTGAGGTTGGACGGCAACTTTGGTGATCTAGTTCAACCCCTCTACTCAAAGCAGAGTCAATAAAAGCAAGTTGCTCAGGGTCATGTCCAATCAGGTAGAGAGGATTGGAGATGCCACAGCCTATCTGGGCAAAATGTTGCAGTGTTCATTCACTCTTACAGTAAAAATTTTTTTTTTCTTATATATATAACTAATGTCTTATATAGCAATCTGTGTCCACTGCATCTTGTCTTGTCACTGGTTACCACCTAGAAAAGTGTAGCTCCATCACCTTATAGAATCATAGAATCATAGAATAGT
>NW_009922101.1:0-4643 GCF_000696875.1 Nestor notabilis
TTATAATTATATATTACATATAATTACAGTAAATATTCTCCTATAAAATAGCTGCCAATAAAAATATGGCATTGCCATGAAGATGTGATTGTATTCACATACTTAATAGACAAGGCATTAAAAATGTATCTTACTGGATCTCTCTTCAGGAGGGCAGCTGGGACAAAGGAAATTTAAGAGCCAGAACAAAATATTGTTGGAAAAACATCCTGATTTCCAGGCTTCTGTCATTTATGGCTCACAATCTGAATGCTTCTCCAAGGTCACACAAAGAATCATCCAGGTCTCCTGGATCCCACTCTAGTGCTTTAGCCATAGCAGTATCCTTCCTTGCACCAGTAAAAGTTAGGTCCTGGTCTTGGAGGAAAAATAAACTGTCCCACTAAACAAAATGATGTCAATATAGATGTTCAGAAGGAAGAAGAGATAGAGGGTGCTTGTTTCTGCTCATACATCTAGCAACCACTGCATCTGTGGTTTCGCTGAGCAGGAAGTTCTGGGAGGAGCAGACCCAGATGCTTGTTGGCTCCTACCTGAGTTCATTCCCTTTCGGTAATGCTTTATAGTACAACAGGGTAATTCTTACCTGTCAATGGGAACCCTGTGACAGGACTACATTCAACATAAGGATGTGAATGAAAGTTAAAACGTTGCCATGGAGCGTTGGACCCCATGGCATTGTAGCTGCTGAGAGAAGGGGTCAGCTGAGTGCAATCAGAGAATGGAAGGGATGCTGGATGGGAATATGAATTGCATTCAGTATACAACTTTGACTGGGCCTGAGTTCACTAGGTTGCTGCTGGAAAGATTTTAGGAGCATTTTAGGAGATTTAGGAAAAAACTTGTTGTTTTTCTTCCCACCTTATAGATTGAACTCTTTTGATGAGAGGAGGTGGGAGGTGCCTTGGGGAGGCAAGGGGTAGGATGGCATGAACCTGTTGCAGCTTATTCCTGAAAGGCACTGCAAACCACTTCTGATTACCCACAGCATGTTTCCTTTCTTATGAAGAAGTGGTGCTGGCCAGCAAGGGAGGGTGGCTGCAAAGTTTCAAGAGGTTCCCTGGGCTGTACTCAGGCAAGATGTGAAGCCACTGAGTTACTATCAGGATTACTCTATTCTTAGCATCACAGCATGTGTTCAGCCCCCACATACCATCGTTTAAATATAGTCCCTACTGAAGGACAGATGCTGCCAAGTTGCAGCTGACCCCCTCCTCTTGCATTCTGTTCCTGAAAGCTAGGCTGAATTCTCTCCGGAGACATATCCAATGGTCAGCATGTCCTTTTGTCTCCACAGGGCTGTGCAAGGAAACTTGTGCTGCACTGTTAAAGCCTAATCCCAGCCCCGGCCTTTCTGGCCTCTCCTAGCACTGACTTTCCCTTCAACACATTTTCTTCTAACTTGTTGCCTTCACCCTTTTCTTCTCCCCCCCCCCCCCCCTGCCTTCCTTCTTTTCCGCCCTTTTTCGTCCTTCCCCCCCCCCCCCAGTTGCTTCTGTCCTTTTCCGCCTGTCTGATTCAATATGATCAATGAGAGGAAGAGGGCAAAGAAATGATGTGCATGTACCCGGATGCCACACACACACAAACCTCTCTGACATGAGCAATTTTGTCATAACAGAAGTCCTACGGAGAGGGCAGCAAGATGGACAATCTTCTGCATAAATATGTTTCATTACTTTATAATTCCAGTTTTCCACTGGTTTATATTTCCAGTAGCATAAATCAGTAATGCATCGAAATTGGGATTCTCTAAACTAAACAGATATACTAGACAGAGCTGAAATCTAAACAGGACATTCCTCCCATGTGAGCCAAGGCATGCCAAGGGGGAGTGTGTCCACTGGGGCTCAGAGTAGAAAGCATAACAGGCAGTTAGTTACAAGAGGCTTAGAGAATGTGTGGGGTTCCCCCTGCGAAAAGGGGAGATAAATCTTCACAGTATGTGCTAGAAGGTTGGACAATGCAATCTGCCAGGGCCAGGTCTGGGGCTAGTCTTGACCACTTGCTGGAGTCCCTCAGTGCTGCCTTTCACTTGCACAGGAACGCTCTCCAGGGATCTGCTACAGGAAGCAGAGAGGATTTGTCTTTGAAATGCTGCTTTTCCCATCCTTCCTAGCTGCTGGGGGACACCTTCCAACCTGTGTGCAGCCTAAGCAGCAGCTCTCTTTTAGCGGTGCTTCATGTGCCTCACTGGATGCCCAGAAGAGGGCATATTTTGGACACGAGGAGCAAGTGCGTGAGCCTGAGGGCAGCCTGACCTTCAGGGCGGGCAGCTGCCCTGGCCTAGGGCTCAGTGCTGCCCTCCCTGTGAGTGAGAAGTGCTGGCAGTCGTAGAAAAAACGGCAGGCTTGTGCTGGTCTCTGCCATAGGCTCTGCAGCCTTCGGCACCCTGCTGTCGTGGTTGTGGATTAAATCCCGTCCTTTCTCCATGACTGCTTTCTTACTTTTCTCCCTCTACAGTCCTCTTCTGCCTTTTACCCCTTTGTTTTCCTCCCTGGCATACACAGTGGGGTAGGGGCTTACCATTAAAATGAAGCTGTGAATAGTTTGTTCCCTCTGCCCTGGGAAGCAGATTCATAAACTTCCAGGGATGGGTTTATAAAGCTGTGAGATACTGCCACCCAGGAACATTTACATGCTGTTTTCAGATTCTTTCTGTGCTGGTAGAGACCTGGTCTTGTTTTCTCAAAGAGGAATGGAGACAGGGAGAAATCCCCTCCTGGATTATAGAGCTAGTTTGCAGGCTTCTGCAACAGCACTGAAGTAACAATAGTTGCTTTAGCGCATGGACCTTCAGCCACTGTGTTAAAATATGAGCACAAACCAAGCCAGAGCCAGCATCTTTACCAACCACAAAAGAAATGCATTGCCTGCTCACATTGCTCAGCCCACGTGGGGCACCTTGCATCCCACCAGCCTAGTGTGATCTAAAGGTGCCTGAAGCAGCTGCAGGTAGTATTGTGAGCACAGCCTTACCCCTCCCTGCCTGGGAATTCCAAACATTTGCCAGCAAAGTCCTGCTGTACTATAGGACCAGAGGATTGCAGGAAGCTTACCAGCTCTACTCTTGGTGGTCACAAGCCTACATCCAGTCGGTTTCAGTAAGCATGGAGGAGAACGATGGGATGTGAAGAATGCTCTGAGCACCTGCTGACAGCCTTTAATCCCCACTCCCCTTGCTCCATAATTGGGAGAGATAGCCAGCAGGTGTGTTCCCATCCAGGGCTAAGCACCAAGCACTTGGCTATGGAGCAGCAGTTGGCTTTTGGGGGAATACCAGAAGGAGACCCTCCTTCTAACCTCTCTTCGGTTCCTAACTCTGCGTTAGCTGCTCTGTTGGTAGGCAGCACTGGAAAATGTGTCTGCTATCTCTTTCAGTTAACAGCTGCACCTTGAGGGAGTATCAGGAAGCAACATTTATACTGTAACAGCAGAAAAGTGGTTCTTCAGTGGTTCATTGCAGACCTACACATTCTCATTCCAGGCTTATATTAACAAGAAGGGAGATAAAGGACTAAAATGACAGAGGCTGATGGATGTGGCAGCTGGGATGAGCCAGTCCCTATTTTAAGCATGCAGGCAAAATTTCGGGTCAAGCTGGAGAGGCTACAGAGTGATAAAGTGCCAGTGAACACAAACAGCTTGGAGCGTAGCCCTCCTCTTTCCATCTTCTTCCCCAACACCTCTCAGTCCTGCTGACAGGCCGCCTGGGAGGAGTGCTGCTCTTGCCTTCTCAACATGAGCCAGCAGGGCTGAGCCCTGGGCATGTGCATAACCCATGCATGCAGAGGGCCTGGGCCCTGAGATCAGCCAGCCATGCCCTGGGACCTCCTCAGGGCTCTGTCTCCCTTCCTGCTCTCCTCCTGTCCCTGCAAGAACAATGACAGGACAGCAATCCTTTCACATCCGCTTCTCCATCCTGGGACTTCTATGGGAGTGCAGGCAAAGTAGCTTATGTGATTTTGTAGCCGAGTCTGGTTGCTGGAGTACAAGGCTACAAGATACAGGCTAAGGTGTCCTGCTGTATATTACATCTCTGCAGGAGTCTGACACACTTTGTTCACTGCACCCTCTGCTAAACAGCCCTACACTGATTTGTCTCTCACTTAACTGCAAGATCTGAAGAAATATTCTAGAAGCATCTACAAATCCAGCCAAAACCTTTGGCACGATTTGCCCTGACCCAGTGTTTTTTCCTGGCTGTTCTTTTATGTGCAGAATGAACATACGAGACGTGAAAGGACAACTTGGCATTATGGGTGCAAAGCTGTCCTATAAGACTATCCCATTGCTTGCCTATGTGAGAGAAGTCTGTGGTTTTGGGCTGAGTGGGCATTTGGTCTGCTTGCTTGCTTGTCCTAGCAGAAGGGCTAGCCTGGGTTGGGGCTTTCAGTAAGAAGTTTAGCTGATGGAAGATGGAACAAAAGGGAGAGGAAACATTTGGTGAAAGATGGCCATGAGTGGCCAGATCTAGGAACTAGCCTGGAACTAGTGACCCAGACTCCAGTGTCAGATATAGCAATGCATATCCTGCACAGCTCCTGTTAAGGCTAAAGATTTACTCCAAGTTTACACTGTGTAACGGGACACCATATAGCCTGATGCAGATGTCCAGAAATATACTGGCCAAATCCATTAGA
>NW_009922101.1:4674-27979 GCF_000696875.1 Nestor notabilis
GAAGTGCCTTAGAATCACCATCTCTTCCCGATGTCAGCTTCCCTGGGGATGGCTACCTGCAGGGGCTCTGCATGGGTGTCAGGGATCATACCAAGGAAGCACAGTAAGGGTATACAGAAGGACACACAGCCATATACAGGGATAGTCTGGAAAGAGTTCCTGTTCCCTCTCTGAAACACAGACTCCGTAAGCAACTTAAGCGATAGGGAACGAGAGGAGAAGAGCACGTACATGTTCTTGTTGTTCAGTGCAGTCTTTCATCTGCACTGAAGGTCATGAATTGGGTTGGTGATCAAGTCAGGCCTATCCGTAGTAGACTGACTCTTGGAATTAACAGGAATACAGAGACCAAAAGACATTGACAGGGCTTACCCATAAGGACTGGTCCCTGGCAGCACGGTAGTCTTAGGCCTTATTTTATTCTGACAGGGACAGAGCAATAGAAGGGCCAGCAGGAGACAAACAACTGAACTAAATAGTTGCAGTTCTTCCCTTCATCCCTATCCTCTCTTCTGCTTTTCCAGATCCGAAAGAGAAGCAAAGCGTGCCGTGGAGGCCTGTGGGAAAATGATGTGCTAGTATCTATCAACGGGAAGTCATGTGCTGGCCTCTCCCATGCTACTGCCATGCAGATCATCGATTCCTCCAACGGCACGCTCAACATCCGCGTGAAAAGGTAACCTGCTCCCAGGCACCAGTGCTGTGACAGTGCAGGCAGCAGGGCAGCTTCAACCAGTGCAGCAGCTATCCACACCTAGCAGAAAGAAGGCAGGCAGGAAGGGAAGCCTTTAGTCTCTCCGTACTGCAGGGTGTACTAGGATGAGTTCCTCATGGCTAACACATGGCCATCTAGAAGTTTTGCACTGTCCCAGTGGTGCTCTCCAGAGTGCCTGGCCCTGGGGCTGAACTGACCCCAGACCGTCCTGACCCTCAGGCTGGAAGGAAATGTTTGCAGTGTGAGAGCTATGCTGCAAAGAATGAGCAATTTAGGCTCCAAGCAAGCAGATGCCACAGGGCAGACCATCTCAGCAATTAACAGAGACTCTAGTTCATTCTGGGTAAATAACTGTTCTGTAGAAATGGATTTGACCACACATCAGATAATTGAGCCAAGACAAGATTACCTGAGTATTTGCTACAGCAGGCCACTGTAGTCCAATAGAGTGTGAACCGACTTCCACAAGGATGAGAAGTGTGTAGCTGAGTCCCTTTTTACAGAATGGGTTCCAAACAAAGAAGAAATATCTCTGTCAGTCTCTAGTCCAGCAGAATACTGAAGACCAGGCTCAAATTTAAGCGCAAAGATGGTCTCAGTAGTGTCCCTGGTCCTACCTGTGCTAAGCTGATCCAGTGCTTCAGTGCATGCTGGATGAGGCTCAAGTTTTAAATTAATCATTTACATGATGAGGGCAGCAAAGCTGTGTGAGGTCCCAGGTAGTCCACACTACTGTCAAAACAGAAGTCACCCTCAGGAAATAAGGCCCTGGTGAAAGGGGCTGGGAGATGTGATTTTCTGCAGCCTTGAAAAGGTACAGTACTGTGAGCCATGCTGGTTGCTGACATCTGTAAAGCGGGGTCAGAGGTGGGCAGTGCTCAAAGAAGCAAAACCTGAGCATGTAGGATCTTCCACTTGGCTTTAAGGAAAGCAGCAGTGCCTTCTGATGTACTCACCCTATACCGTAGCTGTGATTAAGTGCAATGAGGGAGCCCTGTACAAGGTGTTCAGGTCCTGATCCCTTGCCAAGGTGTTATCCCATTGGAGCCTGTCTGCAGCCAACAGGTGCCTGGGCAAATTCCAATGGGCCAAAATCAGCATACTTTGAATTAGCAAAGTGACAAAGGCAGGCTCCTGTGAGCCATCTCTGAGCCAGCATCAGATGGTTTGGAAATAATGTAACAAGTTGGCTTCATCTTGGGGTAGTGGAGAACTTACCAAATAAATACCACTCCATATTTATGTTCCCAAAGAGAACACCAATCAGTCCTGTTCAGAAAGGATTACTCTGGAGTATGCAAGGTTGTATGTGTATTTCTGTCAGTGCTGGATAAGTTTGAAGAATGAGAGAGAAAGGGAGGGAGGGAAATTGTCACTTGACAGTGCAGAACAAGAGAAACTGGCTTACAAGCAGTTATCCACTGGAGTATTTAAAGAAGAAGAAAGACTGCTCTGTTTTGCTTGGGGAGCTTTGAGTTTGCTCCCCAGCGAGAGTTCATAATAGCAAATTTTATTAAATAAACTGTCGGAAATTGTCCCACCCTTAGTTTTCACAAAGGTTTGGATTTGACATGAGTATAAATTTTTCACAGTTTAGTATTGGGATCCAAGTTATAAGTCCCACAGCTTTACGGAGGCAATGCTGTCTGCCTGGCTTCCTGGCAAATACTTAAGGCTCCTTTGTAACTCTAACAAGCCCTGGTGACTCTGGCAAGGGAAGGAAGAAGTTCCCTGCTCCATCTGTGTGGTCTGGAGTCAAACTGCCTTAAAATCCAGAGTCCCTCTTGAGGAAAGGGAGGACGAAGCTGGCTCTTTTCCCATCAGCACACGCAGTCCTCCCTCCCTCTGTCAGTCAGCAGTGACTGCCCCTACTCTAGTCATCCTTCCAGCTGACTTACAGGCTAGAAGCTAGTATATCTAAGCCAAAGGCAAATGCCACCATGGATTGGGCTGGCTGGCATGACTGCAGTACAATAGTCAAAACCCAGGCACTGGTAGCTAGCTTGCAAAGCAGTCTCACAGCATTTACCTCAGCCTTTTCCTCATGTCGCACCTGCCTACCACAGGATGGTAGAGTCCTAACCCCCAAAAACCACATGGACCTTTTCTCCTAAGTATTTGCTATTTACTTCCACACAGACATCAGGGCAAACAGTGCCAAATTCTTTCTTTGGAGCCCATTATGAGCTACAGCTGGGGGTGCTGGGATCCTCAGAGCTGACACAGCTCCACGGTGCAGTCCCAGCTGCAGGAGCACCTGGAGTGCAGTGTGGTGGCTGAGGCACCATCCACCACAGTAAGCAGCAGGCTGTAGGGCTACAATCCCACTGACCTGGGGAGTGTTTGCTATACAGGTATTCACCTCTCCAGGAGAAATGCCTGGGGTGGTAATTAAGCTGGCTCAGGGCATTCTTTATGCTCTTAGGGCATTCTGATTTTCAAGTGTTTAACACCTGGTTTTCAAAGAGTCATGAAGCAGAAAAAAAGGATGAGAGCATGTAGATGATGTCCGACATGAGTCTGCCCTTGGTGTCTGCACTTCAGGTGTCAGTACCACCTGAAAGACACCTGAAACACTGGCTCAATCCTTACCCCTCTCTCACATGTGAGGGTTTCCTTCCAGCTCAGCCTCACCAACCAGACCTCACTCACTGCTTGTCCTTCTCCCCACAGGATAGTTGGTGGGGACCAAACTGGCCCACGGCTCCTGCGCTCCCCTTCTCCAGGGCAGCGAGTGCTCTCCCCACCATCCCCACTCAGCCCCCCAGCGCAGCTACTCAGCCCTGAACCGGCAGGAGCCCCAGCCACCACGCAGCCCTCACAACCACGGAGGTCACAGAGGCACCCAGAGAGCCTCACTTCCCCGCCAGATAGTGAGGCTTACTATGGGGAGACAGACAGCGATGCTGACAACGTAGCCCACGAGAAGCACCGCCGGGCTCGCAAGAAGAGCCCGCGCTCCCCACCCGACAGCACCACCAGCAAGCCGGATGCACCTCAGGATGAGGTGTCCCTGTCTGAACAGAGCGGCTATGAGAGCATGCCAGAGCCTGCTCCACTGCAGGGAGCCGAGGTGGCCAGCTCCAGCGGGGTGGCCAAGAGGGAGATTACCTGCTCGCCTGGCAGCCGCACAGACACTCCGTTTTCAGAGAGTGAGGGACAGTTGCAGCCACCATTGACAGAAGGACGAGAGCCTTCTCCAGAGGCGATGCTCCTGCCCCATGCCACCAGGGCTATCCAAGCGGAACGCCATCTCATCCCCATGGTGGGGCCAGTGGAGCACCCTGTTGATGAAGACCTAACCACCACATACATGGAGAAAGCCAAGCAGGCCAGTAAGTCCTCTGCACCCTGCCACTCACCCATGCCCTCTTCCTACACTGGGTCTCCTTCCAGAAGCCTCATTGCTGCAAATATCAAGTGGGTTAGCTTCTCTAGCTTGGGAAGAAGCAGACTCAAGTCAAACCTCCAGGGTCTGGGGCCTCCTATCACAGCTTTGGCCCTGGGTTCTACCTCACCCAAGGTGTCCCAAGAAACACATGAGAGAAAGGGTCTGGGATCTGGGAATCATTTGTAGAAGCTGCAGCCACACAACCAGCTGTGCACCATCCTTGGAAGTGTTCAAAAACCATGTAGACAAAACCCCTAGTGACATGGTTTAGTGGTGGACTTGGCAGTCCCGCAGTAACAGTTAGACTTGATGATCTTTAAGGTGTTTTCCATCCTAGTTGGTTCTGTGATTCTATGATTCTAGTCAAGACCTTTCCAGGTGGAATAAAGTAGTGAAAAATGTAGTGTAGTACATGGGTGATGGACCTGAAGTGACCTTATATCTTTTGTGGTTTCTGCTACACATGGAGTATTTCAAACCCAAGCATAAGGGCAGAACAAGATGTTGCCTGATTTCATAGTAGTGATCTATCCAATGATATTAAAAACAGGGTAATCAAAAACTTGTTTTCATATAAGTACCTCAGTGTGCAGTATGATTGACTAATTTACACTTCTCTGAGCCTAGAAACAAAGCAGGTTTTAAAAAAGTGACTTAGCCTGGCTACAGATTGGGGAATGGAGACACTAGACTGAATGGAGACACTAGGTTACTAGACTGAATCAGAAATAAAGCACACAAATTCCAACTTCTGATTCTCTGCTTCAAATGTTAGATATTTTTCTCCAGGCCAGATAATATTGCAAGGCAATTGTTAAGCCTTTCTTTTCTTTTCTTCTTGGGCTAAACATTCCTTTATCTATTCTGCCTAAGGGATCCTACAGAGGTAATTTTCAAATCCAGACTGCTTCCTAGACAGTGCCTGTCAGGCAGGGCACTGTCTTCCTGCTCTGCCCTTATGTTGAGAGGACAGACTTGGTTGGGTCCCTTTTCTCTGGCCCCGCTAGGCAGTACACTGACCTGGTGTCTTGTACTATTTCTTCTTAGTCTTTAGTGTTCACTTTCCTTAGAACAGCAAAGAAAGTAGCAATTTAAGCCTCTCTGAGGATGAAGCTATTTTTTCCCCCTTTGAATAATGTACAAGTATGAGGTGAATGTTGAGAAAGGCATGTTCAGCTGCTCCCTGCCACCCGATAGTCCTAGCAGTGGATAAGCAATTGCTTCACATCAAGACTTATTTCCATAGACAACGTCAGTACAGAAGGCTCAGAGGAAAGCCATGTATTTAATGCAGAGCATTTCTGATGGCAAAATAATATCCCGTGGCAGAAGGTGATGCAACTCTAAAGCCAGCTAGAGGTAGGGTTCCCAGAAACACTGCAGACTGAGGTAATATTTTATTCTCCTATTACTCCTCTATTGCTTACCCGCCTTCTGGTTTATGTTTGGCCATGGATGTCCTTATGTAAGAGTTACTCTGTCATGGATGGCAGCTCACATGGCCAGCTTGGCCTTTTCTTAAGTTATGAATCTTGGCAGTAAATGCGAAGGCAAAACTCTATGTCCTGATCATGCTGGAGCACAGCCGCCATTAAAACGGAAGTCATGATCAACAGCCAGTAACTCTGTGGAGGAAGGAAGCAAGGAAGGAAGAGGTATGAAGGGTGTTCATTGTGTGGTGAACAGAGCTAAGGATCACGTATACCTGGAATAGCCACAGGAGGATGTGGGACTGCTGAGCTGCACTGGCTCATGGTACAGCATCTCTGGCTGGGAAGCTGTAGCCTTGGCAAGGATGTTTGGGCTTGAATTGGTTCAGCTCCTATAGCTGCTCCAGGCTCTCACAGAGCCAGCAGAGACTAAAGCTCTGTTTCTCTTCCTTTCCTTAGCAATACCCACAGCACAGTAGCCTATTTTGGGATATGGATACTCATGGTTTTTGCTAAACAGGAACGCAAAATCAAGCTCAAGTTTTTAAAATCTGAGTTAACTATGGTAGGTGACTTGGATGATCAGTCACGGGAGCCTGGGGCTCAGTATATACACAGTAGACATTTAAGGACAATTCTGACTACCTAATCAAATGTCTGTCTTTTGGAGCACTACCTGTCTAAATATATTCCCAGTGCACTTGCTCAGCACACACTCCTTGCTGGGCCACAGCCTTCTGCATTATGGCTTCCACCATGGCATCCTATGAATGTGAAAAGCTCCTTTTTGGTCTGTTGGGACTGTTACCCAGATGGTTCTTCACTTCTGGAACATATTCCTTTCTCATGCCAGCTCTGATGTTTTCTCCGATTTTGGGGGTATTTCTCTTGTCCTTTGTATTCATTCTTCCTAACTTTTCACTGTCGTTTAAACTACACAGACTTTCCTCCCTTTCCCACTTGTCCCTTCACCTCAGGCAAACAGAACTGCACATACAGTATTTCTAGATGAGTAGCTAGAAACATCAGATTTCTAGATAAATAATTGAAATCCCTGTACAAGAACAGAGATACATAACAAATCTTTTGCAGACCACGGAGAGTAGAAACTGACATTCTTATTCTTCATAGCTCTATTGCCCTGCAAGGGTCTCAATAAGACTGCTATTGCTTCTCAGCTCTTAGGTTTTCTTAAACTTAAGATCTGTAGCTCTGCTTTTTATTTCCTAAGTCTAGAGCTTTTGCAGGCCTTTGTCCTCACTGCATGCTTTCCAGAGCTCTCAGCTTTCCAGATCACAGGCAAGTTGGCTCAGCCCCTCCTGCCTCCCCTTTCTGTATAATTATTCTTTGGTTTTGATGTTGTTAGCAAATATGGGCTGAGTGTATATGCTCCTCAGAGAGGCAACAGTGAGGTTTGGGCCTCTCTTTGTCCAAATTCCCTGCCCTGTTTGCACACTGGCTCATTTTTTCCAGCCTGTGCGATAAGTATGTACATCTTCCCAGCCCACCATAGGACACATGACTTGGACATGCCTGCTCAAAAACCACTCAGAGCATTGCTGATGCAGACTAGTGGGGCAGTGTGGGAAGCCACACACCACCCAAATGTGGGGAACTTGCTCTACAAGTAATAGGACTTCAGTCCTCATTGCTACCCAGTGGCTACTGTGTACCCTGGTGTTTTGCTCAGTGGGGCAAGAGGACAGCCATCAAACAGGGACTCTTTACTGTACTTCAAATAAACTACAGGAGAGCATCAAACTTGTGAATAGCCAATATTTTGCCTAATCTGAAGAAACAAAAAGTACAAATTTGTTTCCTTCCCACTTAAAGAGTAACTTGCTGTCTTTAAAAAGGTGATTATGCAGAAACTGGGGATCGTTAGAGCCTCAATTCATCATTACTGTAAAAAGCCAAGCCACAACCCTTCCTGAGATGATTTCTGTGCTGGTTAGACAGTGCAGAAGGAAAGGGAGAGATAAGATAGAAAATACAAAAGAAAAGGTTAGCAGAAAGCAGGAGCTTGTAGCAGGGAGAAACAGACTATGCACTGGCACAAGTAATTGCTAGTGACGTTCTCTGGTTCCCCATAGCTCCTGCAGTATCCCTCTCTGCTCACCCCACCTTCAGGGGCTTGGGATCCGTCTGCAACCAGGGCTGCTTCTCAGCCACCTGTGCTCTCTAAGGTGCACTGTTGTCTCCCAGGGACAATGGGCTCAGGCTTTCTCACAATTGGAAATACCAATTGCTAGCAGAAGACAGACATACCAGGACAGCAGTCTACTCCTAACTTGCTAATCATACTGTAGGAATTTGTGTCAGTGCAAGAAGTGCTTCAAAATATCTCAATTTAAACTTATCCACTGGAGTATTTTTAGTTCCTAGCACTCAAGAGCCTCTCCATGTACGGTAGGAGAAGGGAGGGAAAAATGGGTGGGGAAATTTCCTCCTCTGCTTTATATGGACCTGGCTGCCTGAGAAGAGTCATCAAAGTTACCACATTCCATATCAGAAAAGGAAATCCTTCTTGTTTAAAGCGGATGTACAGCAGCATCACTTGACGAGATAGGATGCTTATAAATAAGTGGCCTATTCATTGAAGGGTCATAGAGATTACCTCTTCTAAGAGTGACTGCAGTCACATTTCTTTGCAGGGTGGGTGAGTGCAGCAAGCCATCTATCAGCCTATTATAATTGGTACAGGCCACAGGAGCTGGTAACAAGATGAAGTACCTGAATAGCAGCTTGAACTTGCTACCCCCGTGTTCAGCTTGGCTTTCAGTTTTGACAGTTGTGACTGTAATGATCAGTTATGTGGTTGTTAGTCTGCCTTACTGGTTTTGTCATTCACTGCATTCTAGAAGACCAAAAGTTTAGGGTAGTATCAACTGTCCTCATCCTTCCTGCTTAAATAGAATAGATAAAACATTCTGATCTGACCAGAAGATTAATTCCTGAACTATTTATCTTACAAGAAGTCTGATCCTAGCATTATGAAGCAATGCTGGCCCTTGCTAAGGGTGAGCAGCCAACCACTAGGAAATCACGAACAACAGCTTCATGGTTGAGCCATAGTTGGAGAGTCTGATCTCACTTCAGCATGCGTTAAACTGGAAAATGCCTCCATTTACGAAATCAATTTACTTACACAGGTGTATGCAGTCCAGTTGTATGCCTTTGCTTAAGAATGTCCCACTTAATAACTAACATTCAGTTCTGAATTCTCTGCAGCTTGGAAGGTATTTATTAAAGAAGACCACAGTGAGATAAGCACTGTGCAACTAGAGCCCTTTTCCTCCAGTTTTATACTTGAGTATGGCTTTTGAGCTTATTCCTTTGGTTTATATTCTTCTATTGAACGCACAGAGGTAATATTTTCAGGATGATGTATTATCTCTTTGGGCAGAAGTCAGAGATTATAAGATGGTGTTGTTTGTCTTGGCTAGTGTGGATAAATTTTTCCTTCTTTCTTGAGCCATCTCAGAAACTGTCGCTAGTAATTGGCCATCTTCCTCAGGTATTCTTACTGGATACTTCTAGCATCATTTCCTGTGGCATCACTCTTGTTCAGCATTTCAATTTAGATGCTGTGGGTTCTGGCACTGGCACAAAGGCAGATAGAGCTCTGCTCTGCATCACCTTTGTGCCTCACTGCTATCCTGCTGCTCCAGAGCCTGACAGACACATGGTTTTAACTGAATGTGTGTTAGGTCAAGATAAATCTAGCTGCATATAGTATTCTATGGGAGGGGAAATATTTTTAGTATTTGAGGATGTTTGGAGAAAAGCTGTATGTGATCCCTGAAATGAAAAGGTATATATGCTCATTTGTCCTAGTATTTCCACTATATGAGATACCATTTTGAGCATCTTTTCTGAACTGTCAGTTACTCAGACATTACTTCTCTGCATTACTATTGTCAGTGCAGGGATTCTGACTCTGGGTCACAGTTCCTCAGACATGGTCAGAGATCATTTATCATCCTGCTGCTGCTGAAACAGTGTCAGCAGTTCTCTTCCAAGCTCATGCTTCCATGGTCCTTGCAGAGCCCCAGCTAGTGATTTTTCAGACACATTAGGTTAATGTAGCCTATCCTTGCATATGCATTTCTGGAGTGACTTAGGATGTATAAGGCTGATGGGGAACAAACAATGTCATGAAGCCAAAATTTCACCAGTAATTCAGATCTCTAGGTGACTAGAGCAATAATCACACGAAACAACTATATATATAACCCCATACTTACTCTAAGATAGTTTCTAGGTTCCAGGATTTTGAGAGCTGAGTTGAAAGAAATCATAATGCAAACAATCCCTCTCCATCTGATGTTGTTTCCATCAGTTTTGAAAGTGATACTGGACGTGCTGACAAGGTTGGGACAAGTTTGCTCAGAGACAATATTGAAATGAGACAAAGGCAGAGGCATAAAAGGGTGAGACAAAAAACAAGTTGACAAGGGGTAATTAAACAACAGTCATTGCTCAAACAAAAGTGAGAGAAAATTACAGCTAGGAAGGAGAAAACTGTCAACCCAGCAAATAATCATTCTTCAGTTTCACTTAAATCCATCATAGGAAGGGACATCAGCTTGTTGTGAAATCTGTAAAGCTTCACTGTCATCAGTGTATCTACCACTTACGTTACCAAGAATCTAGCCCTTTGTGTAAAAGAAATAGGAGTAGGAACAGGGGTGAGTAGATTCAGCATATCTTTTTACACTGACTATACTGAAAGGACAAGGCTGAATCATATTCTCTGTAGAGCAGAAACATAAGGAATTAGTGAAAATTGGATCAGAATGGTCCTCAGTCCTTGATACATACCCTGGAATGATGGGAAGTGTCTCAGGGAAAGAGAACAGGAATAGCACCCTTCTTGTAAACACAGGCTGTGTGGATAAGAAAAAAAACAAATGTTTAGCTTCAATTAGGTGAACAAAGCAGATCTTCTGAGGACACTTTGTGGAAAACAAAATTATCAGTAAAAACAAGACGGACTAATAAAAACAAGAAAAAGAGATAGTCTTTGACCCGTTCAGTAAGATAAGACTTTGTGGCTAAAGAAATAAGGTAGACACAGTATATGTTGGCTTCTGTAAGATATCTGATATGGTTCCACATGACTTTTCCAATGAGAGAAATAGAGATGTGATAGGACTACTGTAAGGTAACTGCACAATTGGCTAAGAATAGAACAGAAAACATAACTATTAATGGCTCATGATGTCAGATTAGCTAACTGGCTAAGTTGGTAGTAGTGTTTCACTGGGCTTCTGAATCTAACAGGACTACCTCTATATTTTCACCCATGGAGCTTTAAACACTAACATATGTCAATCAAATGTCCTCTCCACCTCAATGTTATATGACTGGTGAAGAGACAGATGATTAAAAATCCCAACCCTCCTCTCTTCTGTCAGTGGATCTCTGGCTGCATCTAGACAGAACAGGCAACATATGCTGTGGGGCACCCAATAGCCCCGGAACTGCTACTGTTCTGAACTGGGACCTGGCTGGGACACTTTGCAGCTTTTCTCTGGTCTTTCTTCCCACAGAAACCCAGGTGTGTGGGGAATACAGGGGAGGGAGGTGGGTTACCTGGATTGAGGAGCTCAAAAGTGTTCCGAGGTACACCACTGTTGTCTTCCTATCTGCTTTTTCAGCTTCAAATTCCTGCTAGTGAAGCTTTTAAAATGTTTTTTATTCCTCTTGAGTGTGTCGTACCTAGCAAGCAGTAACAGGAAATAGCAATAGTAATACCATTTTTAATGGATGGCCTGAAGATTCAGTGGAGATTGCTGTGTATTAATCAGCAGATGACATAAGGCATGGAAGGTGTACAGTTGTCTTGTGAAAGGCTGGATTTTTAAATGTAGTAGGAGCTTAACTGGCTGCAGAAAAGGACAAGAATATATGGCAAGTGCTATAGGATTAATCAAGTCCACAGACCCAGATGGTGAGCATATGCTTGTCTGTATTACTAGAGAAGGGTTGCTGGAAATACTGAAGGACAAGAGATGAATCAGTGGTATGCTGCTGTCAGACATCAAACAATTTTGTGAGCAACAGAATTAACAGATCCTGGTGTTCTTTTAATTTATGTCTTGTATTTGATATCTCATTCTCTCATGTCAGTAAATGCAAATCTTCTGATGTCTCTCACATTCAAAATGAGAACTCATAATTGTTCCATTGTGTGTGTTCTTCAGTTTTTGGTGCCCAAGTAAGACTGCACTCAAGCTTCCTGCTTCCTATGACAGGGTCTCTCTCTTCTATCCAGCTACCTATTTTTTAGGATATTGGGCTAAAAACTGCAAAACCCAAATTCACTAGTGCATTCAACAGGGTCTGTCCTGGCAAAAGAAAGCTCTCCTTTGGCAGTCTTGTTGCAGAATATGTAGGGAATATCCTGGTCCCGAGTGTGAATGTCAGTACAGGAAAGCTGGTCATGTGTGCTACCTTCTGCACTGAGGAGACATCTTCATCCAGCTCAGGAAGAAAGGCAAACTCCCACTCCACTAAGGGAGATTTTTTTGAGTGCACAGATAATGTGATCCAAGAATGAGAAACAAGTTTTCTATCCCAAGACTTTTACCACTTCTTCTGATACATACTCCTCTGCTTTACTGTTTGCAATTCAAATGTTGGTCAAAACTTGAAAGGTTAAAGCTTTCAACAGGGAAATACTTAGAAGGCCAATATAACCTATCCAAATCTTATTTTGAAAGGACTCCAGGTATGAAAAGCATGGGATGTCTATAGCCTCTAAAGATTTACTGAGATATTTGCAACATTAGCCATGGAAAAATGACCTTGATACCATAAATACCTGGAAGAACAAAACTGTTCTAGTTGATCCCTTGTGAAAAAAATAGTAGACAAGTCATATTTCATCACAGAGGAACAGGCTATTTTTCTCTGAAATTAGCAGTGTGCTTATTTCTATGGTAAGAGCTTTTCTAGAATTTGGTCTTTGGTAATAAAATTTACCATTGTTTGTTTCCTAGTGAACATGAGCAGTATCTGACACTGTCTAAGCCTGCTTATTCTGAAGTTGTCCTAAGCATACATTAAAATGCCTTCTTTTAATAGGGCCTAATCATGAAAAGATTTCTACTTGTTACACTTCTTTTTTCTGTAATTAGTAATGTAATTAATTTCTCTTCACTGAAATTTAATTAAGTTCATGAAGAAATCTTTGTAGGCTTTGCTTAATGGAAATTTTTCCTTTTTGTAGATTATTCCAACAGAATTTAGTGGAGACAAGAAGTAAGTGCTTTAAAACTTTACAAGAAGTTTTCTATAGAAATTATCCACCATGCCAACAGAATTTGGGAGAGTTTTATAACCTTTTTCTGAATGTTCTTAATAGAGGATCTTTTTTCTGTACTGCAAAGCTGTATATGCATTTCATTGTATGTATCAGATTCTACAAGGTTTTCCCAAAAAGAAATTTATATGTGTAAATATTCATCATAGAAGAAGAGACTGAACAACTTCCATTGCTCTTGCTATATGAGCCTCTGTATGAGGCATGACAGATCTTTTATAGGAACATTGCCTGTGGGAGCTGTCTTCTTGGCATGCAGTGATGCTAGTGGATTTCAGGAGGCATGATCAAACCTTTGTTTTTCAAGACACACTAACACTGGAGATGGTCTGCTGGAGTCCTGGCCTACAGAGTTGCTAAGTTGGGACTGCTGGGAGAGAGAATCACAGGGTAGCATCCCTTGGTCACAGCTCTGAGATTCTCTCACAGGACCTATTGCTTATGTACGGAAGGAGGCAGTAAGATGAGACCTAGGCAAAGTGTGAGAAGATGTTGAGCAGGTCACAACTACAGAGATTTGTAGACTCCCAGCACCCTCTGTTGCCTTCCTCCCTATCTACCCCAGTCCTCACTGTCAGCATCTCATCTATTAACACCTCTGGGTCTCCAGCACTGGAGCTCTGAATGGTGCTGCCAAAACTGCACTCCTTGGCTTCCAAATGCTCCATCACCCTCCCTGGGCACTACCACACTCTTCAGTGGTGTTGGTAACAGCCTGGGCCATTTTAATTCAATAAACTACTTCACTGCAGGCATCAAGGATACTAATGCTCCTCTGTTAGAAGTTCCTTAGTCCTGGTACACAACACAATGTAGTATACTGAATCTAGTATCATGGACTAGATTCAGACATGGAAGGAAATTTATATACACAAGAAAAGAAAGCTTCTCCTCTCTTTTCTTCATTATGTTTACCTGGAGCTGGGTGCTCTCCAAGGGTTCCAGATAAGGAAAGTTGCTTTCCTCCTGGGAGGGTTTCTCTGTCCATGTTGTACATGAGTGCTGTGTTAGTCTCATCTCTTTGAAAGGTTCCTTTCAAAGCACAGAAATGCTGACATTAAGGCATTGAAAACACTAACCTGAAACTTACACTTTTCTAACCTGAAGCTTGCAGCACAGAAGCAGTGAGAGTACAGAGTATATTTTCTTATTTTATAATAAAAAAGAGGAGTTTCTCCTCACAGGGAGTAAAGGGTGGGGGAAATAAGGAGGGTGTTTAAGTGCCAGGTGACAATGTCCATCACACTGCTCAGTGATGAAGCTAAGAAGACAAAAATAGACAAAGTGACCTCATGGCTTTCAGCAGCAATGCCTATGAGACAAAAGAGAGGCTTTAAAAGGCTTGTGGAGCTGATAGCAAAGGGCTTGGACACCTCAGAGTTTTGGTTCTGCTCCAGCAGGGAACTGCTTTGCTTCTCTCTCAGTTTATGGGGAGTTGTGAATTTAACGAGCTTTGTGACATGCCCAGCTCTCCAGGTCTGGACTCTGCCTTCTCAAGCTTGGATCAGCCTTATGCAGGTACAGATGTCTCCTCTATTTTCTGTTTTTAATTTTATTTGTTCTCTTTTATCTTCCTATTTCTTTTCTTCCCCCTTTCCTTTCCTTTTTCTTCTCCTGCCCCTATTCTTTTGCCTATTCTGATTTCACTCTTGCTCTTCACCTTCGGCAAGTCATCTCAGGAGAATTTCTCTTTCTCTTTATTCTTAAGCTGTTGTGGGAGATTGTAGCTTGAATACCATGATCATTTTTTCTGTTGGAAGGATTGGTGTACTTAGTCATGTGCTCCTTTGATGAGGAGCAAAGCAGGAAGAAGAGAAGAGGGAGGTGAGTAGCAGGTCCCAGAGGGCCTTTCTTGCCAGCTGCTTCAGAGCACAGGGCACTTGTATATGGATGCTTCCTAGGGAAGTTGTACACGGATGCTAATGCTGATCCAGGATCAAGAGTTGTTGGAGGCGTAGACATGTATTTTCTCTGACAGTATTTGCTAGCCCAAGCTCAAGAGTTGAGTGCTTTCAATGTCAGAAGGGGCTGCACACTCACTTTGTGTGGTGTTAGCCTCTGATGCCAGAAATCCTCCTGTGAGTCAATCAGGGTCCAGAGTTTACATATTCAGCACTTGACTGAGATTCTGTAGTGCTGGTCTTCCTCCTTGCAAATGTAGAAGCAAAATATGAGCTAAGTGAGGTGCAGTAGCTATCATAAGGATGCTTGTAATAAGAAAGAAATCTCTCTTATTTCCTCCATTGTGGGCAGCCCCCAGACACCCATGTGTGCAGATATGTAAGTGAAGTAGATAGATCTTCAGGGACTGTAGTTTCACGAGCAGGTGTTTGAGGGCAAGTCTACAACTGCCTTGAAGAGCAGTAAGTCTCCACAAAAAGCTGGACACTACTTCAGTCTTGGTTCAGCATTCTGTAAGAAAAGGTTTGCAGAAAGCCTTCACTACGCAAGTTCAAGTACAAATAGTGAACCATTTTTTCAGCACTGATTTTGTTGTTTCCAGTTTTCTGGGTGCAAAGGAGTGGACTGTGCAAATGTGAGGTGATCTCAAACCTCAGAAGTCCCCTTGTTGAAATCCCAAAGCAGCAGCATGTGCTATGGTATGGCTGCAAACCTTGGGAAGAGCCTTTTCATGTATTTATCTTAAGCTTCCTGGAAGGATGACTGGTCTGCAAATTAACACCTATTTTCAGCATTGGGTGAGAGGGGGAAGCTCTTTCTGCTGTGGTTACACTGGTGCAGTATGAAATGATCATACCTGCCACAATTGTGCAGCCTAGCCAGGTTTTGGGGGATATCTGCAGCCCTCAGGAAAACTAGTATCCTTCTTCACTAAGCTCCCTGTCCCCCACTTCAGGTAACTTTGTCACATTAGCAGGTCGCCACTGAATGGATGCTCTGTGATAAATTATTAGATGTAAGCAGATGAAAAGAAAGAAATCAAAAATTGGTCTATGATTTAGGTATGTGGGGGGTTTCTGTGCAAGGTTAGTGCTGATTTCTGTCACTTGAACACTGATTTAAGGCATGTCTGTACTTCCCTTAGGGCAGACAAGTTTGGTTTTACTACTGAATCTTGTTCACCCCATTTTGCCCATACACAAGGCAGAGAACACAGTGTTCCCTCCGGGGCTTTACTGACCACTGGGCTGGCTGAGCAGGTGATAAATGATTATCCCACTCTTTCACACCAGTATTCCAACATGCGTTGGCTTTTCCAAGCAAGCCTCTCTAAGTGGACCCCTTCTGGCCTGGCTGATAGTTGCGGGGGTCTGGGATTCTTGCTTAGCAGCAAATGCTCTTCTTCCTTGCTGGGCATGGGGCACAGGCAAGGAACGATAGCCGAGGATGAGAACAGGTCTCCTGCTATTGCAGGGCTGCTGCAGAGAGCAGCGAACAGCCCCTACACACAATGCTGCTGCAAGACACTCTCACTCTGTAGCTGGCACTGCAGGGTCTAGAGCAGGAGCAGCCTGTCTTTGCCTGCAGCGCACCTCTCCTATTGCACACATGCATGGGTGCTAACAGTAGCAGCTGCTGCTTCCCAGACACTCAGGACCAGAGAGACTACTTGCTCCTGGGAATACTCCATATGGTAGAAGTAAAATCTACAAAAAGCAGAACTCTGCTTCCAGGGTGATAAGTAAATGGTAAAAATTCCCAGGAGCAAGGGCATTCAACTGTAAAAATGCTGTGAGATGTAGACTGGGACACTTGGCCACATGCTGCTGAAAGAGGAAATCCCAGGTCTGACCAGGAAACAGAAATAGGCTGTCAGAGTTGGGGGAGTTCCCTCCGCACACCTGCATGGACTCCTATTGTGTTTGCAAAGACAGAGGAAACTACAAAAGTAGGAAAGAAAAAGAAGGGCAGAGGGTGACACTGTGTTTCCTCCTATGTGCACTAGAATACCTATAGCCATATCCCTATTCACATATCTTTGCCCACACAGCCTTTTGCTGAGCTCTGAGCTTGCCTCCTTTTTTCTCTTGCAGAGCTCCACCGCCACGAGAGCATCCAAGAGAAGAACGTGAAAGAAGCCAAAACCAAGTGCAGAACCATTGCATCCCTGCTGACAGATGCACCCAACCCCCACTCCAAGGGGGTGTTGATGTTCAAGAAGCGCAGGCAGAGGGCTAAGAAATACACATTGGTGAGCTTTGGGAGTGTTGACGAAGACCGGTCCTACGAGGAGGAGGACGGAGTTTTTCCCACAAGTGAGTCTGAATTTGATGAGGAAGGTTTCTCTGATGCCCGAAGCCTAACTAATCACTCAGACTGGGACAATACTTACTTGGACATTGAAAAGTCCAAGTCTGACTCTGAACAGAAGGAAGAGAAGCAAAAAGGTTTGAGTGAGGCCTCTGGTAAAGGAGCACGATTATTTGAGCAGCAGAGAGAACGGGCTGGGAAGTACACAGTTGAGAAAGTGCCTGCACAGATCAGCCCCCAGCTGACCCCAGCTGCCCAGCCGCAGCAGGGCACGGTGAACGGAGAAATGCCTGTGCCACAGAAGACAGACAGCATGCCCATCAGCATCCACGTGGAAGGTGTGCAAGTGCCCAGCAAGCAACCAGCCACCCTCCCAGTTCAGCTTCTAGCTCCCCCTAGCCCCACTTTCTTCCCACCTCCCCCAAGCACTCCTGACCCCTACTCTGCAAGCTCAAGCATGTTCAACAGGTCTGCACGGCCCTTTACTCCTGGCTTCTCTGGCCAGCGCCCAGCAACATCCTCTGTCATCTTCAGGCCATCTGCACCCAAAAAATCCAGTGAAGGTCTGAGTGGGCAAAGCACAGTGGTTCCTCCTTTCTTACCTCTGGCTCCAGGAACACCTGCCAATGCACCAGTGCCGACACAGCGTGGTCCGGTCAGTTCCTCCACATCTCTGTATATTCCTGCACCAGGAAGGCCAACACCACCAATGGAGTCACAGCCAAGGGCTGGAGGAAGTGCTCCAGAGGCTAAGCCTTCTGCCAACACTGCCCGGACATCCACCACCTCTATCTTTCTGTCAACTCCCTCAAAGCCAGGAGGGGAAGTGGCCTCTGCAGCATCCCAGCCACGCGTCCCTGGAACAGCCTCTTCTTCTTTGTATATTAGTCCAGCACCATCACAGCACATAATAAGCAGTTCCCCCACACCAAATCAGCCTTCTCCTGCCATCTCACCAGCAACACCACGACCTCCTTCTGAGCCCTTAACCTCCAGGGAGCAGAGGATTTCTGTGCCAGCTCCCCGCACAGGCATCCTGCAGGAGGCTCGCCGGCGTGGCAACAGGAAACCTATGTTCAGTAAGATTGAAGAGAAGAAGAAGAATTCACCCAATCCTGAACTCCTGTCTCTGGTGCAGAACCTGGATGAGAAGCTGAAAAGTGACCACCCTGGGGCAGGCTTTGAGTCTGGGCCTGAGGAAGACTTCCTCAGCTTGGGTGCTGAGGCATGCAACTTCATGCAGTCCTCTGGCCGCAAGTTCAAGACCCCACCTCCAGTGGCTCCTAAGCCTCAGCAGCAAGATGCTGGCCTGGTAAATGGGGCCCAGGACATGCCTCAGCTTAAAGGCAAGGGTGCAGAGCTCTTTGCCAAACGCCAGAGCCGCATGGACAAATTTGTGGTAGAGACAACACCAAAGCCAGAGATCAAGCCCAGGACCCCCTCTCCTTCCCCTTCTCTGCCCTCATCCTGGAAATATTCACCCAATATCCGGGCTCCACCTCCAATAGCTTACAACCCAATGCATTCCCCTTTCTATCCCCTGGCAGCCAGCAAATCTCAGGCTAGCAAAGCAGAGAGCAAAGTGAAAAAGGCACCTGGCCAGAAATCAGGGATCAAGGTCATTGATTTAATGCGCCACCAGCCTTATCAATTAAAGTCAGCCATGTTCTGCTTTGGGGATCCCCCAGGCCCCAGCATTCAGGAGTCTCCTGGTCAGCCAGCCTCACAGGCTAGCTCATCCTTCACGGCAGCGAAGCAGATACCAGTGAAAACAGCCAAGACACAGGAGATTCGTCGCTTCTCCACCCCAGCTCCCATGCCAGCCTCAAGCAGCCTGGCACCCACCGTGCTTATGCCCCGCTCAGCCACCACATTGGATGAGCCAATGTGGAGAACAGAAATGGCCTCTTCTGCCCCTACTACACCAGCACCCTTCCAGGTGGAGCTTAGCCAGTCCCCTAAACCATACCAGAGCTCCCCAGAGCCTGGTCAGGCAGCCCAGGGGCATTCCCCAAACCCAGCCTCAGCCTCTCGGTTTCAGGTGGCCAGGCCCAAATTCTCAGCAGCAAGAACGGGGATGCAGGCCAATGTGTGGAGGCCAAGCTTTGGCCACCACTGAGGCGGGCACTCCTCCCATCCCATCCATGGCCCCAGAGAAATAGTGCTCGTTTTGTCTTTCATGTCAGCAAAGTGCATTGGGATGAGTGACACAAAATGAAGAAAAGAGAAAAAAAATACTTCACTTCTGCACCACCATCTCCCCCAGCCTCCCCTTGGTTTCAGATGGGCAGCTTCACGGCAAGGCTACTGGCTGTGGTTACAGCAGGAGGAAGAATGCAGAGAGAGGGCATATATGGGGTACACAGAGACTGGGAACTTGCACGCAGCAGCAAAACCCACCTCTGGAGGGGGTGAACAGCAAGGGTTGTGGATATGTAGGAAGTAATAGTTTTCCTTTCCCAAGGGCTTTGGAGTCACTCCTGAATGGAGGGAGATTGAGGGGCAAGAGCTTTCCAGGAAGAAAGGGTCAGAGGTGGGATTACAGTACGTAAGCACTAGCTTCCCCATTGGACTGCATTTCTCTGAGCCAGTCAGTCTGTACACATGTACTTGTGCACACATATGCACACAGCAATACTCAGCAGGGAGTGAAAGTAGAAGAGGGACTTTGCATTGGACACTTCTCCCAGACTCCCGTCTGGAGGGGTGTGGGAGAGGAGGCAAGGGAGCAGAGTGAGTGGCAGTGTTTGCACATGCCCTGCACAGGAGGGTGGCCATGTGTGCCCATTCCTCCAGTCACCAGGGCTGAGGTAAAAGGGAGAGTCATCCTAGTTGGTGCTAAACACGACTATCGGGTCTGGGAGCAGTTTGCCAAAGAGGGGTGTTAAATGGACTTAGGGGGGCTATCACAAGCTGGAGGAACTGCAGAAGGAAGTATCAATTTTTGAGGACACACAAAGTCAAAGCTAAGCTCAGGCAGTGGCTGGCTGGGGCAAAGAAAGCCTTGCAGCATTAGTCCCACTGGAACAGGATATGGATGCTGTAAGTACAAAGGAAGATAGTGTGGGAGAAGATACAGCTGGCTTTAAAAGACAGCAGGGTTGAATATGCATTTGCACATCATTTTGGGTTTTGTTTAGTTTAGGACAGAAGTGTGGCTAGATTGGAAATGGGTCACGAAATAAAACTTGCTGAAAATTCTGTGATGAGCTGGAAAATGGACCCCCTTTACAGATGCTCTCAAAATGGAAGTGGAGGACACGGGAACAGAAAGTCACAAGTAGAATTTCATACTAAATGATTTTAGTATCCTTGGGGTCTATTTGGTAAGAATTGAAGTGCTCCAAGAGTACCAGAGTGGATCTGCATTCACACACACATACAGAGCTCAGTTTGCTGGCGATGCTGGGGAAACAGGACTGCGTATTCCTCAAATGGCCCAGGCTAGCCTTAAACTTAATGCCTACACTAAAGGCATAGAGGGAGAAAGCATTCCTTTTCCCAAGGAAGAATTCAGAGTATTAGTAGGGACTGTGCATGTGTGTGTGCATGTCATCTGTGCTCTGGTTTGCACATACCCTGCCATTTCCTTTCCCCCTTTTGCAGCAGCCACTTTTACAGTGTGATCCCACAAGTACACTAAGAAATCATTGCTCCTGAAGCCCTGGCTCCCAAATACAGCAGATGCCACAGCTGCAGGGCAGGCACTTGCCAACTCTTCCTGGGCAGGGATTGCCAAGCCTCTTGCTAGACTGTCAGGAAGCCACTACTGCGACTACTGGAAGCAGGATGAGGGTTTCATAACCCTGCTTGAGATGTGTCTCCATCTCATTAGACTTGCTCCTGTCCCTCAAGCAGAAGCCATTCTCTGTCTGGACTTAGCACAAACTTTGGATGTACAAAACTCTAGGTTCTGGGGAGAAAAAAAGGAGTGCAACTGGGGCTGATGCCAAGTCTGTAAGCAGTGCAGCTAGTGTGGTTTCACACAAAATCCAAACCAACCTTCCTTCATGCAGCTGGAGCTCATGGCCTGTTTTTTTCCATGAAAGCTGGGGGCTTTACTTCTTCTTGGAGCGTCTAAAGTGTTTCTCTATGAGCACCTGGAAATTTTGCACACATGTTCTCCCATGAAGAAGAGAAGGGCTGGAGAGCCCAGCTAGCACCTCTAGTCCAAGACAAGCCTGGAAGAGAGAGAATAAGAGGAAAGGAAAAGTAATACATAATCCTACCTTTGAATCCTTCACACTCTGGCTGGGCTTGTTCTGCAGGCCTGTGTTTGCAGTGTACATTCCAGGGGGGCCTGAAACATATGATGAGCATGCTGGGGAGGGAGGAGGATGACACTTACACTTCACTTGGCAGTTTATCAGCCCTGGGAGAGGATGCAGAGAAAATCTTTGGGAATGCCTTGAGTTAATGAACAAAGGGGTGGCTGAGCCAGAAGAGGTGCTGCACCTGGTTGTATGACGTAGGAACAGCCAATATGAACTTACGAGGTGATTGTATGTGTTCCTGGAAAGCAAGTCACCACAGAGTTAGTTCAGATCACCAGAATCCACTTAGCTCTAGTGAAAGGGAGCAGCCATGCTACAAAACATAATTTGAACAATTGCTTTCTCACTCATCCTGTGCTGCACTGCATAGCCAGCATTTATAGAAAAAAATCCTGTGTGCTGTAGCAAGCTGAATCTCTGTGATTCTTCACAAACATGTAAAGGGGGATCTTCTGTTTTTCTAGAAAAGCTGTGGGAAGGAAAAGCTTCATCTCTAGTCTCCTCATGGAGCGTTTTCTCTAACTGGCTAGTAGTTTTAGCCACTAGCCTTAGACAGATAAGCTAGCCCAGGTTGAAAGCATTACCGAACTCAGGTGTGAATAGGGGTTGTGTGGACCAGAGAAAGGGTGCTCAAGATATTTCTGCAGTGAAGAAATAACCTCAGAAAGTATGAATCTTACTCCAGTTTCCCTTTTCCTCAGGCCCCTAAAAGTAATTGCTCTCAGAACCTGAATGGCTCAGGAAATTCGTTTTGCCACTGGGGGAAAAAAAAAGAGGTCTGGCCTTATCATGTAAGGAGATTGCATGTGGTTAGTAGTTCAGTAGTCCCACTCCAGATTTCTAGGAGACACTAATGCAAGCCAAGGAGTGATGGCCAAACGCTGTTGAATGTTAGATGTCAGGACCTAAGTGAATGGAATAACCGCATATCTTTTCTGATAATGTAATGGGCAAGAGATGAAAAAAAATAGGTCTGATTGGAGATTGAATATTAAACATCAGAGCAAGGAAAAGAACGAGGAGGCTGGGGATCCTGCATTTCATGTCTAACATGCTTGGTTTAAAGCTATGTTTAGAAGCAAAGTCAAAGTCGTCTGATGGACCACAGCCCCTCCTGATCTTTTCTGAATCCTATGCTGACACAAGACTTGATCTGCAGAAGCAGAGGGTATTGCAGATGAGGCCTGCAGTATTTGTGACATATCCCAAATAAGGCCTGTGGTTGCAAGTAGCATGAGATGAGAAATGATACTGAGATGTACCTGCTAAGCTATAAGGAAGAAACCTGTACTACTGCTGACTTCAAGTAGCTCTGCTAGTGTCTGCTCATGATAATACTGTGTCTAGCCTGTTAGAAAGGTCACAGGTGAGGTTACAAGGAATATTTTTGAACCATATAAGCTTGTCTTGAGCATCTCCAAATTTCTAATTCCTCAGTTGTTGAACAAAAATGATATTAAAAAAGGAAAGACTTAGCTCTGAATGCAGGCATGAACCGAACCGTCATAGAACAAATAAAGCATTACATGCTTACAGCACAGCTCTGAGACTTTCCAATGTGTGTGCATGTCTATATATGTAAATATATGTGTGTATATACACACACGTGTTCACTCTGCATATGTCCTGGCTAAACACAATATGCTTTGTAGGAAAGCACACATCTGCAGAACTTTATAATCCTACCAAATTCCTTTCACAGTTGCACAGCCCTTTTGCACAGGCTGCTATTTTCATAGTTGTGTACTATTAATCCTATTGCAACAATTACTTGGAACTATGTGGACATGAAAACCAAACAGTTTTCCTGGCCAACATCTGTTCACAAGGCTTATTTTTGTGAACTTATGCTCAGATATGACTTGAGAGGTTACTGGAATATACAGTCTGCGAATAGTTACAGGTGTTCTGTCAGACCACTGCCAGAAAGCAGGTTTCTCTTATTAAATCCGA
>NW_009922102.1:0-6229 GCF_000696875.1 Nestor notabilis
GGGGGGGGGGAACCAATCATCATTGCATTGATTTTTTTGAGTCTGTCACTGCACAGTATCTCACTACTCCAGAAAGTACTCAGTAAAATTGATTCCAATGAAGTCAAAGATATAAATTCTAACCAAATATACTTAGTGTAACCGAAGTTGGTAGTACTGCTATATAATATAGACACTCAAGCTTTAAGAAAAACAGAGGCTAAGAAACCTAGTGATTACAAAAGATTATATTCAAATATCTAGGTACATAAATGCGTATTTGTATGCCCTCTTTTATGTATACGTCTAAATGCATAAGATATATCACAAATAAACATTTATGTTCAATAATTTTAACTTCAGATTTTAAAATCAACAGTTTGAAGTCAGCTTTACTACCATAAGCAAAAGTGTCATAATTCTTATACACAAAAAACACAGCATGCAAATAATACTATTTGCATACTTTCTGTATGAGGGAAAAAATGCAATTCAGTGTAAAGCTAAGGTGTCCACATGTCTACAGCACAAAACAGTCACACTAACCTGTATTTTGATTGGCCAGGAGAAATTGCTGACATAGACATAGAAAGTGATGTTTGGGTTGCTCCGAAAGTTGAATTTTTCACAGGAAAAGCTATCTCTGTATTCTTTAATATTAGCTTTTGAAACAACAGGAATCTCTTCTCCAGATATTGTTCCAGCTAAAAAAAAAACCCCATATGTAGACTTATTTACATTTATCACAAATATTCATCAACATTAATGGTGCCAAAGTAAATTTGCACAAGAAACTTTATTTAATTACTGTTGGTGTCTTCATTCTACAACTTTAACAACCCTTTATTACAGTTTACATGGCACATTAGATATATTTCATACACATACAGAGAATTCATAGAAACTCTTACTCTGGTTTCAAAAGATTATGAATTAATTATAACATTGACAGAAGTGACATGAATTTGAGAAGAAAGTTGTTACGGTCAGCTAAACAGATAATATGCTTTCCTCTAGTAATTTACATTCCATTTCAATAAAACCTCATAGGTTAATAAAGCTTGAAACTGAATTTGGCTACATCTTACATTGTTCCTGTAGAGTTTTAATTGTTCATGAAAGCTTTAATAACACACCTACTAAAAAACATGTCATTTTTTGCAAATACACGGGTGACTATGCTAAGTTAAAATAAAGGAATAAATAGAATTTAGTAACTATGGTATGTTAACATACTTCAGAATTACATTGATGAAGAAATTCATGAGTTTATGTAACACAAACTCTGAACCTTATTTTCTTCTTTTGTTTTCAATTTTAGAACAATTTCACTTTAAGCATCATGCGAGTTCTCCTTGGATGTGTTTTCAGAAAGTCAATAGAACCAATTCAGAGAAACTGTCTAAATAAAGCTTTTCTTCCTTCTTAAAACAAAGAACAGTAATGGGGTTCAAAGTTGGAGAGAAATAGATAAGCAGCTCCTTTTATCAGGATACACAGAAGAACCTTATTGTTTGATATCAATGTTAAGGTTAATAATTAAATTTTTAGCTTGAATACTGAAACAAAGAAATAAAATCTCAGTCTCTGCAGTAAAGGAAGTAATTTATCTTAATTAAAATCACAGCATTTCATAACACTGTCATTTTAAAAATTTAAATAGACTACAAGCTTTTCCTACCAAAGTAATTTTAATTGAATAGGAGAGAAAGTTAACATGTTAATGAAGCTTTGTTCAGATTGCAAATTATCATCTGAGGCTTAAATAATATAATTAATAATTGCATAATGATAATGGCAAAAGAACACATTTGGTACAGTTTTATTATCAAAATTAACAACAAAGAGACAATCAGGTTAAAACAGTTTAAAGGATCATGAAATCGTATGGGGAAAGGTCATAAAACAAAAATTCACCCTCACCTGTAGAACCAATAGACCATGTAATATTGAGGTTGAAGTTGTTTGATGCATTAATTGATATATCCAAATTTTTATTTGACTAGATAAAAAAAGAAAATATATTGAAGTTAACAAAATGTATCAGAATGTATTGAATATAACTATTGCACATAACTGCAAACAGCCTTTTAATCACCTTCCATTTTCCATTTTATACATAAATAGTAATGGTAATATCTAAGAGCCAAAGGCTATCCTTTCTTTTGCTTCAGTATGAATAGGGTTCAAGTAAGCATATAACCACACCAGCCACCTTTTCAGATTGTGATAAAAATACTGAAATAACTTTCTTTATAAAACTAAAGAAAAAAGTTTATGGCAAATGGCTACATTTTAATTAGAGTCCAAAAATTACTTTTCTCATCTGTCAATGAAGATTTCTTAACTGAAGGGTATATTTCTTTAATTCTCAGGAAGATACTGAGACTTGTTATTCATGGGAACAATAAAATAAACCAGCTGATAATTTTTTGGAGTATTAGTTGTTCTGAGGTACATCTACCATTTAGAAAGTTTTAGCAGTGAATGCACTGGAATAATTTTCAGTTCTCAAAAAGATCTGAACTATCTCTACTACCTTATAGGCACTTGGAAAACCTTTAATCACAGTCAAATGTAATGGAAATCTTAATCATGACTCTCCAAAACTTGCCTAGAGTTAATAACGTTTTCTTACCTGTTCTGGATTTGCTATAAAGTTTATGGCAGTGTGATGGCGATCATCCTCTTGTAATAAGCTGAAGGTAAACTGGTAATCAATCAAAAGGCTGTCTGTGGGCAAAACAGAAATTAAAGATAAAAAAACACATTCAAGTGTAAACATATTAATAATGTTATGCAAGCATAAAAAAAATTACCATTCATGTTCATTTTAAAAGGCATGGAGTAACCTACACATCAGAATTATTCCCATGCATTTTGCTGCTTTAGTATTTGCACTATAACATCCTGAAGCAATAAAAAAAATAAACTGAAGCAGCAACCAAAATAACAAAATTAAGAAAAATAACAGTATTAAGAAACAGATTCTACCATGAAGGCAGAGCAACTACTACACATAATGAAACAGTCATTCTTTGAAAAGTAATTATTCCAAAGTGCGCTCTCAAGAATTGCTAGTTTCGAGAGTTATCAGTTCCTTAATTTTACTCAGAAGTAATTATTCAAATATTCTGTTCAAAATGCATTTAAATATTTTAATTTTACACTCGTGCTTTACTCTGTTATAGAAATCCACCTGCACACCTACGTCTATATAACACATTTTAGAATAACCAGTTTTAAAACTTGCATCTGCAGTAAAATTATATAGCATGAAGGCATGATACTAAGGTAAATAGGATTGGTAATAGTAAAATGACAGTGGAATTTTGAATAGAAATTACATAACCACGAAGCACATCCTTTCTAAATTGACAGAATTCTAACAGAATTTGTAAGTGGCAACTGATACAAATTTTTCATGCAAGAGAAACAAGTGGTAGTTTAGTATTGACTCAGAAACATTGTATTTCACTTCAATACTGCATTTGTTCTGCCCATTTTTCTTTCCACCTATGAAAAAAAATGGAGTCTGCCACCAGTTCCTATGCATGCTATTTCTGTCACTGCACACTAACAGCACTTCCCTGGCGGCCAGCTAAAGTTGGCATAGGTGCAGAAGGGAGAAGGGGCCATCCTCAGATGACCCAAACCATGCTTAACCCTTCCTGGAAGGAGTATAACATGATTTGGACCACACAGAAGACATAACTTTTGAGTATTCCATTGTTCCTCAAGTTGGGGGCATGAGATTAACCCTTGTTTGGGTCACCAGGAATGGCTGAAAATGAACTTTTCTGCAGGGGCAAGAGGTAGAAGTGGACTTTTCAGGGTGAAGCAGGTTTCCAGCACTTCCATAATGTAAGAAAAAGACACAGTCAACAGAGATGGCTGTTGCTGCAATTCACCAGCATGCCATGTAGAATCCCAGCAAGCAGATAGTCAAGAATCAGCAGAGCCCTCAGAGATGTAAACTGTGTTAGCAGATTAATAATCCTTCTGCAACAGACAGTTGTGAACCAGAGTTTGGTGCAGAGGACAGACCTTGAATGCTCTGTTACAGAGGCAAATATCTACAGATCTAACAGAATAAATCTTGTAAGTCTTTGACCGTTATGGTTCTACAGGGATCAAAAGATTCTGGTTTTTCCCTTGTCACAGGAAGTGAGGTGACTTGTAAGAGTACCTGTTTCAGATTATTATTTTGTGCATGTTAAAGTATGGTCAGATGCAAGTTATCTTTGATGCTATACCCTAGTGAGCAATTCTGAAGCCCCATTTTGAAGCCCTTGTCTTGATGGAATTCTGCTAGTCACCAGCAACACACAGTGCATTACAAATAAAAAATATGTGATCATAAAAAGAAAATCAGTAAATACAAAGAGAGTGAAAGATTAAGTCAAAGCAGGAAAAAGCTGTGTCAGCTTTTTGTTAGACTCAATAGTTTGCTTACTGCTGACAATCACCTTTTTTGCAGGAACATATCATCTGAAAAATACATTTTATTGTATCCCTCAGGAAGCCTGACACAGAAGGAGAAAAAAGGCTTACTGGGCAATGAAGCGTGAATATAGCCCACTGTATTGTCTTAATAGTTAAAGAAAATGTTTTGGGGTGGGGGTTTTTTGTTAAGTTGGTTGCTTTTTTTACACTGTGTGGAAAGAAAATTGAAAGATAAAGGAGTTACGTGAAAGGAATTACCACAACCTTTGAAGCTGACAAGTCCACTTCCTCTATCATTAGACACCACAGTTCTACTATTCAAACAAGAATAAATTGATCTAGATGTCTTAGGTAACAAGTTTTGATCAGGTCTTTGCATGTTCATGAAGGCAAAAGATAAATAAATATTAAAGACCCCATTTATTATTACTACTACTGTACACTTCAATAACTAAGCAAATCTTATTAATAAAGTCTCATTGAATCTATTAGTAACATTGTACTGTATCTACGTATTTAACAGTAAGATTAATCATCGCACCAGAACATATTTAAAGGTAGCGGGCCAGCAAAAGATGGCAAGTAGTGATTGACCCCTATTACAGGGATTAATAAACCCTTTAATAATCATGAGCAGCAAGGCCAAAAGGCTGGGAATAATGTATAGATATGCTAAATCTCCTGATGTGGTCAACTTGTGATCCCACAAAATAGAAAGAACTGCTTTAGTGTGAACCTTTGCAAACAGATATTGTAAATGTACGGTGGACAAGCAGCACAGCATGCACTACTATGGAATTCCTGGCTACTGCAAAGGCTAAATGGTAGAAGCAATGTAGACAGGCCTTCTGGACAAGATACTGCTGATTTGTTCACAAAATATGGAAAATGACCATTTAAAAATGCCATAGACATCTTCTAAGGCCAGACTGTGCCCTCTAAGAGATGCAGAGCATCAGCCAAAGGCAAGCAGTGATACACAGTTAAGATCTCATCATAAGACAAAACTGGGAGTAGACATGGGACTCCTATCTCCCAATTATATGAACAGCTTTTCTGCACCTAAGCTTAAAAAAAAATATTAAAGTCATTTTCTCTTAAAACAGGGTGATTACTTTTTCTGGGGTTTCTTGTTGACAGTTGTGGTTTGGTTTTGTTGTTTTCCTTTTCTAAAATTTATGAGTTACTTGCTAAAAGCCAAGAAAATAGGAACTAAGTTTTCAAAGTATGCAGGAAAAGTCCGTACATTGATAAAAGATGTTAAACTATAAAGTTCCTCATAGTTCTACCATCTGTAACAAACCAGAAAAAGATTTCAACTTTTTAAACTGCATTTTTATCTACAATACAGTTGCAACTGCAGATTAGTTGCAACTGTAAGATTGTTGCATACAGTGCCTCTTATACTCGAGATATCCCAAAGTACGTTATGGTGTTATTAATTAATTAGCAGTTAATTAATTAGATGCTCCATTAATAGTATCAAAGATAGTTGCATATTACACACTGTAGACACTATCTCTTCTGCGGTGCTCAAATAGCCTTGAATACCACAGCCTGCATTATTAAAGGGTTCTGAAACACATGGAACTAGCCTTGGGATTCTTCAAAGGTGCCAAAGGGCTTTTAACTTATGCAACTCAGCCCTACAAACTGGAAAGAGATCTTCACTAAACTATTCAGGAGGAGCACATTTGTCAGCACTAATAAACACAATTTATGAAGGTTTTATTCAACCTGCAGTACAGAGGGACAAACCATTAAATCTCTATCTCAGCCACAGACTGAATGCTACAAAGCAAAA
>NW_009922103.1:0-9767 GCF_000696875.1 Nestor notabilis
GTGGAAGGTGTCCCTGCCCGGGGCTGGGGGTGGAACTGGGTGGAGTTTAAGGTCCCTTCAACCCAAACCATTCCTTGACTCAGGGAATAGCAGGACATGATCCTTCTATTCCCATAGCTTCTCTTTTTAAACGAAAAGAACTGTTGAAAGCACAAGGTCTGCTGTTACTGAGCTCGCTGTATTTCTTAAGTGTGTTTTGAATACTTATGAGCTCGAGGAGGAATCAGCAACCTGTGATCAAAATAGTCATCATTTGGCTTTTGGCTTCGTGTGTGTTAGAAGCCTTTGCTAGTGGGTTCACTAGCTCCTGTACAAACACATGGGAGCATTGCACAGGCAGAATAAGCCAAGATTGAGGCACACAGTGGATTTATGCTGCAGGATGGTGTGTATGATCTGATTGGCACCACAGCCATCTGTTCTACCAGCTTCTGCTGGAATATGATTTTAGCGTGGAAGTCCACATGCCTGGAGTGTGGTTCAGTGGTGCATATGGGTTGAAATTCTATGTTGTGCTTCTAAATACAGCACAGTAACTCTGCAAAACGATTTTCTTGTTTCGTACAGCTGTATTACCAAGTCCTAAACTTTGCTATGATTGTGTCTTCTGCCCTTATGATATGGAAAGGGCTGATTGTGGTTACTGGAAGTGAGAGCCCCATTGTCGTGGTGCTTAGGTAAGTGAACGCAAAGGCTTTTTTTGTTCAAGTCCAAATGTTATTATGTCCTGTGTCTCCTCCTCTTCCCCCTTGGATACCTTTGGAATTTGAAGTCTCACCTACTTAAAGGAGCTGTCAGACACTTCCTTTCTTCTAACTCTGGTTCTGTAAGAGTTGGGCTCCTTTTGTAATTGCAGTCTGGTTTTCACTGCAGTTTGTAGAAGCAGTAGGTATGTGACACCTTTGAAAATCTAGGTTATCTCATTATTTCCCTGAGGCAGTAAGGGAAGTCTTCTATAGGCTGGCTCAGCTTGGGGCTTGCTGAGGCTTGGGTTGTTTAAATGTCTGTGCAGTGTTACTGAATGGATGTAGCAACACATTTCAGTTGAAGCTGAGAGCTTATCTGTTTTATTTCATGGTTCTTCTTTCATTTCCCATCATGCTAATAAAGTCTCCTTCTCTTTGTGTTTGTAGTGGCAGCATGGAACCAGCTTTCCACAGGGGAGACCTGCTGTTCTTAACAAATTTCCACGATGACCCAATCAGAGCTGGTGAAATAGTTGTTTTTAAAGTTGAAGGCAGAGACATTCCAATAGTTCACAGAGTAATCAAAGTACATGAAAAGTAATGCAACTTGGTGTTTTCCTTGTTTCTAAATGTCCTCTCCTTCACCGTGGCTTTGATTATGTTCTGATTTGTTAGTATTTTGTGGCAGAAGGCAGTGAGGCTATGCTGGAAGAAAAGGCATCTCTAGGGTGTGATGCACTTTTGTCCCCAGTCCTGTGGCACGCTTTGTGGCATTCTTGAGACCCTGACTCATGTCCCTTATCAGAGGTTTGAAGTAGATGAACGAGTGCCAAAGAGAAGTCCAGTAACACAAGCTGTACACACTGGGTTTGCCAGCAGTAGCAGTATAGGAGCAGGGTGTTTCTAATTCTGCACAGTGAAAAGTTAACTGGAGGTTGCAAACACTGACATACTTGCTCCTCAGGAAGTGCTGGCCATGAACTGAAGGTGTTTATCTTTTGAGTAGTATCTGTTCTTCAACACTTTCTGGAACAAATCTGTACATCCAAGAACTGCCTCTTTTTTAGTATCTAATTTGTCTTCCCGAAAACTCTTTGTTTCTTGATAGCACTACTTGCAGTTGCAGCTTCTTGAGCAAAATTAATAACTTAATCATTTTCTTTAAATGTGAGTGTTGAACCAAAGTCTTGTATGCATCTCTGCATGTATGCCTGGTGTTCAGTGAGTGACTAAAACTGTATGAGTGTTAGTGACCAAATGGTGAATGTGATGCAGCTTTGCAGCTGCTTTAGAGAGTCTTCAATATCTGTTTCCATCAAAGGAAGGTCAAAGCTTTCTTTTGACATAAATATGAGTACTGAGAGTCAAACAGGTGTCTGGAACTTAGAAGCAAATTGCCCAAAGCACTGTGGTGTTATACCACTTCCTTCCCAAGGGAAGATCTTCAGGGTCTACTTCATGTGAAACTTGTGATTTAAGTTAATTCTCTTAAGGTGTGATGTCTTCAGGAGATCTTGCTCTACAATTTATGCAATAAAAATAAAACAGACAAAAACCTCTTAGTAGAGATTATCCAGTATTTCAGAGTTAACTTTCTGATCTGTTGAAAATGCAGAGGGTTGGGGTTTTTTTCCCCCTGATAGGCACATACAGCTTTTGCTCTGGATGGACAATATCCCTTTCATGTCCATCGTGTCATTGCTTACATTAAATGACAACCTACGAAAGTTTTTAAAATGCATTTCTTGTTAAAATCTATTAATTCTGTCAGTAAAGTCTGTAATGTTAATGATTTAATGGTGTTGAATAAGCAGGACTGGAAGCAAAAAGTGCTGCAAGATTAGATAACACTGTTTATCTTCGTTGTGTTTTGTAGATGTTAATTGAGGCTTTTATACTAAGCGGTATTTAGTTTATCATCTCTTTGCCTTCTAGAGGAAATGGGAACATCAAATTTCTGACTAAAGGTGATAATAATGAAGTCGATGATAGAGGCTTGTACAAAGAAGGTCAGAACTGGTTAGAGAAGAAAGATGTCGTTGGAAGAGCAAGAGGGTAAGTAGTGAAAATGTCTGTTCTTTATAGTTACATAGAAAGAAAACGTGGAACTTAAATCAGCTGGTACAAAGTGGATCTGGCATGGGGGGTTTTGAATGTCTTAGAGAAAATGGGAAGTAGAGTACTTTACGTGGAAAAGTTGCCTCTGTGGTTCCTCTCACTGGTGTGGATCTCCAAGATGTATCTCACATAAGTTGATCAAATTTTTATCTAAGGGGAAAAAGCAATTATTTCCCATTCAGCCATCCGTTAGTGGCAGGATAAATGATTGGTTTACATCAACACTGATTAATGTTGAGACATTTCCATTTAATATTTGAGGGTTAATCTTACAGTCGGCTGCTTTGTGAATTACAGGTTTCTGCCTTACGTTGGGATGGTGACTATAATAATGAATGACTATCCGAAATTTAAGGTATGTATGCAGACATTTTGGATGCTTTAAAATAGCAAGTGAAGATTGTAAAAATGTTGCCTGTAAGAAAACGTGTTAATAATGTGGTTCTGTGGGTTTGTACCTAATGTAAAGCGAGCTGTGTGCTCTTGCTTGCTTTAGCCTGTTACCCAGTAGAACTTAGTATTTGTAATATTTTGAAAACATTTAGTTTATAGGAATTCCAGAAGTGTTTGCAATTGTGATGCCTGTTTGTAATGATCCCACTGAAATAGTCCTGTGAACCTGTGGAAACCCAACTCCATAATGGTGTGCTGACCTAGAAGGTGTGATGTTGGACAGGGTGCGCTTGGAGAAGTGTGCAACGAAGAGACATTACAACCATCTTTATTCTCTGTTTTCTCTTGCAGTATGCTCTGCTGGCTGTAATGGGAGCATATGTACTGCTGAAACGTGAATCCTGAAACAAAGGTCACTTTTGCAAGAACAAAGTCCAGAGTTAAATATGCAGGGGGAAAGAAACTAATATATTTCAAATGATTTCTGTATACAAAACTGTGCAAGCTTCTGTCTTATCTGAATAAACTGATGAGAAGAGCTGCTGCCTGTTGGTTAATTATGAAATAGCATGTTTACTGCCTTACATAGATGCTGCTTTCAGTTAGGCTTTTGCTTGTTTGGAGGACACTGTCTGCCATGTGCTGAAGCAGCCTGTGGCACTCCATGACATGCTGCTGGTTTTGCTGCATCTGAACCCACTTTTTCCCTCCTGCTTTTTGTTTCCTGGTTACTTTCAATCTCTGTTTTCATACCATACAAAGTGTTTTGATCAGTGCTTGCAAGGACGCGACATATGGAAGTGAGTTCAGGGAGGTCAGTTGGACTGATGCCTGAAGAAAGCTGCTCAGGTAGGGCTGACAAAGTAGACAAGAAGGGGTATTTCTGAGTAAGAACTGAGAAGTGGAAACTTGGAGCTTTTCCCCTGGATTTGAAACATGTTCCTTAGTGCTATAGGGACAGATAACCCAATGGCCTGATTTTGAGAGGCCTGATTTTTAGGGACTCTAGAATCGTAACTGTTAACCATTCTGCCTTTGTGTTCCCAGCCATAAACCAAACCCAACAACAAGATGTTACGGGGCTTTATTGACACGTTGCTGGATGAGTAGCACAGTAGTTCACTTAAGTAGTATTACCAGTAAGGGTATGACATAACTCATATTCCAGTTTTGAGACTGCATTGTGCTCTCCCATCATCTGATAGCTGAATAGTGTTAAACATAAAATGGGTTTTAATTTAAAAACTTGCCTGATAAGTGTTTTATATGAAATTCTGACTTTTTCTCTTCAAATGTCAGTGGTTTACCCTCAACAAAGCAGAACTTGTTTTCCTTGATTGCTTTGTTTTTGTAGCCTTGATAAGGAACAGCATGAGGCTCTGCAAAAATATATCCTCTTCTACAATAATGGCACCTCTTCCATTGTAAAGCTACTGCTGAAGGCAGACAACTGCTGCATTTTTCCAAGTACTTCTTTTGTGTCCTACTAAGCAGTTTTCATGGCAAACTGTATTATAAAAATGACTTACTTTGTGTCAAATTGTGTCAAAATAAAATTGACTATAATAAATGGCATGTCAGAATAATTTAGGTATCGGTAATGCAGCCTTCCTGGAAGTGTACCATCACAGCTCAGGAAATGATTTAATTTTCGGAGATGGCCTATGTGTAGTAAGATACATTTATATGTTTTCATTCCCTCCTTCCCCTGTATTTCTGAAATCAGAATCCATCTCCCCAGTGCCATCACAGCCAGCTCCAACTCTGAGAGGGGGGTTTTGGGTAGAACCCCAGTGACAGATTTGGCACATTATTACGGGAGTTTATTCTTCTGTTGAGGAAACATGGGTTAGTAAAAAGACACTAGGATAATATCTGAGTATGTGGGTTCATGCTCAGGAAAGAAGGTTGTATTTCTTGGGTGTGGTATCCTGTGTCTTGTTTTAACACTTCTTGCACAGTGGAATGAAATGTGGTTGTCAGAATGGCCCTATCTGCTGCTTTTCATATTCCTGTCATTGAGCTGCTTTAAGCCACCACTTCCATTTCTGATGATCTATTTAGTGCTGCTTATTAATATCTGTAGAGTAGAAGTTAGAGGAAAGGAGTGCCAAAAGCTTTGGCCAGAACCTGAATGTCTCTATAAATCCTTGTCTTCTGCTAAGTAACATACAGAATCTTTTAGTTTTGGGGCTGATAAGCAATGATAAGTGAGCTTTGATGGGGAAGTGCATATCAGGAGAATACTTTCTTTCTGCTGGGAGTAAATTGCACTCTGATGCTAGAATGATTTAATGACTCCTAAGTGTTAATATGTGTTTGCAACAGAGAGAATGAAGTTTGCTGTTCCATACGTGTTGTAACTGCGTATTACCAGCTCTTTCTGCTTGTCCTGCTAAGAACAAGTTTTCAGGTGATTTAACAAGTTGAAGCCAAACTTACTCACATTAAATTCAGGTATATTGCTGCTCCTTGTGCTTCAAGCAGAATGTTTTATTTCCTCCTCAGAGGTGAGGGACAGACTATGCTTGTGCATGTGGTTTGGCAGGTTACAGGTGGGGCTGACTAGTGAAAAGTGGGTTAAGATCCTATGCATTCAATGCATCAATGTGTTTTCCTTTTTCTATAAATACAACTACTCCAGTTGCCTGCTCTGTTCCCAGGCTGCAGCTTCCCTTTGAAGTCAGGACAGATCAAGGGTCTAATCAGCAGATCTACTGACTTATTAAATGGAGCCAGTGCTCTATAGATCCTTGAAGCTGTGGTAGCTGGTTCACTTCAGTCTACATGCTGCTTTAGACAGTACCACTGGCTTGGCCACTGGTGTGAAATACTATGCATTGTGTCACTGGAGAAAAGGAAAGAGTATTTTAAAGCACTTCTCTCTTCTCAGCACTTTGGTGTTTGATGTTAGGCTCGGGGTGTGCAGGACAGCCCTGGCACTGCTTGCTGTGCCCCTCTGCTCCTCACTGCCCTTCTGGAAGGGCAGCACTGGAGGTGTCCAAGTCCTGCTGCCAGATGTTCAGGCTGAACTGCTGCCTGTGTTGATAGAGAGAAAATGAGTATGTGGAGTAACTGGAGAGAGAACTCCAGTTTAAGCCTTGTTTAGCAAGTCATTTCTCTCTATGTTTAATCAAGATAGTAAGCAACGGTGATGAAAAGGACGTTTTCCTCTGTGTACATGGATTTTATCAATGTTTCTTTGAACATCTTAAGGGCTAAAAGCAAACAAAATGTAAGCCACCCACATGGCAAAAATTCAATATGCTTCTCTGCTCCGCAGCTTGGCTTAAATAAGTATATTCCATCTCTTCTGTCATCATTTATGCTCCAGTACCCTGCTTTTGAATAGAGAACTAACTGCTTCTCCATCATCTGTGTGAATATACTATCAGCAGAAACTATATATATACACACGTGCTATATATAGTCTGTATCTATGTGTAGGTGCATGGAAGTCTGACGTGGTCATGACCATCACCTGAATTTTCAATCTGTTTGAATGTGTTTGTCCTCTGCTGTGGACAAAGCTTTGTTTCTTCTGCAGCCACGTTAGGACATCAGTGCCTAGTGCTGATGACCACATTTGCTAGAAATAAAACTAAAGGCGTATGTGGAAAATCTGGCTGCAAGAAGGGCCTGGGCACTGGCTGGGAGAGGGGTGCTGGTGCACCAGCCCCCTGGAGCACCCTGGCTGTGTTTGCCTGCTGGGGACAAGGGAGGAGGAGAGGTGGCCACGTGGGGTTTTGCTGGTCTCGGGGATTCGGGGATGCGCAGTGTGGCTCTGCCTAGAAGGTGCCTGAAGCCTTTGGCTCACCTTCCAGCCAGCTCAGGGCTCCAGCAGACACAGGCAGCCCGGTGCTGGGCACTGGGCTGTGGCCTGTCCTTGCTCCCAGGGAACAATGCCCCTTCTGCCAGCCGCTGGATGGGTGCTGCTTCCTGCTTCACTTCTTGTGGTGGGAGTCTAGGGCCCCTTTTGGTTTGCTGATGCCTGTCTTGCTGTATTGTCTTTGCTTGCCCTCTGGATTTGTGTCACGCAGGTTCCTCAGCTCTATTTTCTCCAACACAAACCCAGCAGCTATATGTGGAAGGAAGTTGTCATTTGGGAAATAAACCTTGTAGTTTCAGATTTCCTCAGTGCTTATTTTCCATAGATTTAGTCGCAACCCAACAAACTGCAGATGAGTCACCTGCCACTTGCTGCACTACCCCAGCCCCAGCTCGTGTGGAAATCCTGCTGGAATGGCTCAGGCTGTCCGGGGAAAACGAGCCCTGACCCTTTACATGAACCCTGTGCTTAGCCTGCACCCTGAGCCCTTCCCGGGAGGCACTTCCCCTGATGAGAAACAAGCAACAAGCTGCCTGCGCCCGGCGTTGCCTAAAGCACAGCATGAATGTCATCGGTGCCCTGTTAAACACGTTTCTTGTTTTCTATTGCTCAGCCCCTGTAAAGTGGGGAGCTCGTGTTGGAAAAATGTCTTCGGTTCCTCAGGGGGCTGCTGCTGCCCTTGGCTCTGGGGCTGTTTGCAGGCGCCTGCCCTCACTGCAGGTGGGAAGTGCTGCAGATGAAGTCTATTCAGCATCTCCAACCTTTACCAAGTATTCCTCTGTGATTGTGCCCTGTTATTGCACTGGTGATATGCTTCAACCATTGTTTGTTCTGTACATACATTACAGGATCCCTACAAAGGCAGTGATGAAAGGCACACCATTCTTCTGTTCGCCCTTTTTCTTGCCATAAACCTGCCTTGCTGATAGAACACTCATAGGTGTCTAAAATGTAAAGGAAGCAAATTAAAGAGTGTTGTGGTAATAGCATTTAAAACCCGTTCGTGTTTTCCTGCCGTGGAGCACAACATGAGTTCACTTTGCCGTGGGATATATGAAAGGTAGAAAGGTACTTTAAAATGGGGAGAGCTGCTTCTGGGTGTTCCAGCACAAATCTGTGTGATCAGATTTCTTTTTTAACAAAGATTGTCTCAACTGAATCACAGTTGATAACGTACATTTATGGTATCTGGCTCTTCTTTCTGTTGAGGGGTCCACTATCTTATTTCTGTATGTTTTCAAATGAGTATTATTCTGAAAGGTTAATAAATATAATAATTAAAATAAATCCATATTGCTTTTTTGTCCTTATGAGCAACTAAAGAAAGAAATAATAATGATGCACAAATGTGTTCCAAGAGTGGGCTGGATCCTTGTCTGGGCTGAGGAAGGCGATGAGGCCAAGGAGGAAGGATGTTTATTTGGGAACATTCTTGCTGCCCCTGCCCAGCACCCAAATAACCTGATGAGCACAGAACAGGCTTTCATTAGCCTACATGTGGTCCAAACCATAGCAGCCCCTTCTGTGCCCACCTTTGCACCCCATCTCCCTGGGTGCTGGTGGGATCCCTCCGCACTGCGCAACCCAGCATGTCCTCAGCATTCTGAAATCGGACAGTTTCCTGAATTTCCAATTTCCTGTCTCGAATGGCAAAGAACAATGAGAATGTCCCACGGGTGGCTATATTGTATTGGATCACTGTCAGTCAGCACAGAGCACGTGCTGCCTGTAGCCGCACTGCAGGCTGCACAGAGGAACGCCACTGAGGCATGAGAATACTATTGTATATTAAACAAGAATGCATAATTAATAACCAAAATAAAGGAATGAATCACATTAATCAGTACAAGAAGATGCAATAAGCTGAGACTAAGCAAGGGAACAATTTAGCTCATACGGTAGGATACACAATTGACTTCCAAAGTGATTGTGCTAGATGGTTTGCCCAGTAATCATTTTTGCATCCACAGTAGTTCCCAGGGGGTGTAGTTCAGTTCCAGCCGGGCAGGGTTAGCTGAAGGATCTGGCAAGCCCCTGGCACTCTGAAGCTCTGTTAACAGTGTACCCCACCCAGGTGCCTAGGGAACTAGACACCACATAAACTGTACCAAATCCACACGACTTCATCCCTGCCTCTGTTCTCCTTGGGACAAACGGCACATAAGGACTCTATATCCTTCTGCTACTCCCACGTTCACCTCAGTGGAACTACTCACATGCTTGGAGCTGAATACACGTTTCAGCTTCCACTTTTTTGTGGCCTTTACTGTCACCCATTGCCTCCTTCAGTGATTCACCCACCCTCTCCTCTGCACTGCCTCTTCAGGATGAAGGTCTTTTCATCCATTATTACAAAGTTGCCCGGTTCCAGGCACTTTAGACTACTGGAAGTTCACAGGTTCTCTGTGCAAGTCCTGTAGATCTGCGGGTGACATTACTGTCACCCGTGGAGATAAATGTATGCGACAGTGGAAACTAAAAGAAACTCTTTGCACAAGATGTTCTATTTCAGTGAGCCTCAAGTGATGTTACCATTTGAGCCCAGTCGCTTCACAGCCATTCCTCCCGCTAGAGAAACGCTCTAGCATGTTGCAAGCTTTTCCATAAGCTCTCATTAAAACCTATCACCCGGTTTGGTCGCTGCAGTGAGAGCAGCACAATGCTCCGCACGGGACGGGCACACGCGGGAGCAGCCGGGGGCAGGCGGCGGGACACCTGTGAACGGGTCCCGGGGGGGTCCT
>NW_009922104.1:0-6958 GCF_000696875.1 Nestor notabilis
ACCTAAAGTTCCCCTGTTTCAGTTTAAAACCTATTACCCCTCAACCTACCACTGCACTCCCTAATGAAGAGTCCCTCCCCAACATCCTTATAGGCCTCCTTCAGATACTGGAAGGCTGCTATGAGGTCTCCACGGAGTCTTCTCCAGGCTGAACAGCACCCACTTTCTCAGCTTGTCTTCCTAACGGAGCTGCTGCAGCCCCCTTATTGTACTCTGGACTTGCTCCAACAGCTCCATGTCCTTTTGATGTTGAAGACACCAGAACTGTACACAATACTCCAAGTGAGGTCTCATGAGAGCAGAGTAGAGGGGCAGGATCACCTCCTTCAACCTGCTGGTCATGCTTCTTTTGATGCTGCCCAGGATACGGTTGGCTTTCTGGGCTGTGAGCGCACACTGAAGCTGGCTCATGTCAAGCTTCTCATGCACCACCACCCCCAAGTCCTTCTCCGCAGGGCTGCTTTGAATCTCTTCTCCGCCCAACCTGTAGCTGTGCCTGGGGTTGTGCCGACCAGGTGTAGGACCTTGCACTTGTCTTGGTTAAACTTCATGAGGTTGGCATCAGCCACCTCACAAGTGTGTCCAGGTCCCTCTGGATGGCATCCCTTCCCTCCAGAGTATCAACTGAGACACACAGCTTGGTGTCGTCGGCAAACTTGCTGAGGGCACACTCAATTCCATTGTCCATGTCCCCCACAAAGATGTTGAGCAAAATAGGTCCCAACACCGATCCCTGAGGGGACACCACTTGTTACTGGTCTCCAACTGGACACTGAGCCATTTACTGAAACTCTTTGTGTGTGGCCATCCAGCCAGTTCTTTATCCACTGAGTGGTCCATCCATCAAATTGATGTCTCTCCAATTTAGAGACAAAATGAACATCACTGACAAATGAACATCACTGACAAAAATACAGATTCTCAAAACAGTATAAGGCACTAGTCTAGTTGAATTAGAAGAGCTTAAAATATCTGTTGCTGTAGCTGTGCTACAACATAATACAACGATACAAGAGATAAAAGGCTTGCAGGCTAGCTGATACAGTGGTTCTGCCATTACATATTCTTGTAATTATTAGAAGAACAATATTATCTGCATGGAGAACCTGTTTCTCCAGGTAATACATACCATAAATGTGTAAAGCTGCCAATGTGACATGGAAACTAATTGCATTTGGTGGCCAGCATTACAGCTGATGACAACAGCAGAAACAGAGAGGCTTAGGAAGGCTAAGCACAGAGAACAGATTTTCTGCAAGAAAGCCAAAGGAACCAAATATCTGTGTGGTCTGGAAGGATTTTATGGAATGACAATAAATCCCTGTTAACAATCTCTAAATCTAAAAATGGTTACATGTCCTAAGATTAATCTACACTGTCAAAGTCTCTCAACTGTGCAGATGCTTCCCTTCTCTCAATTAACCCCACAAAAAAAGAATTTGGGATGACAGTATTTTAACTTAGCTTTTACATGACTGACATCCCAAGGTGCACTGCAGCAGATAAGCAAGATTATATTAAAAGTGCAAAAGTGCTGATGTCTCTCTCCCGATTCCATTTATTGTTATGCCGGCAGATCTCCTGCCTGACCTTAGTGCATAAAAGATAATTCCACACAGATAAGTAAAATCGCCAACTAAAGTATCTTATTATGGAATTGGTGCAGCTGACAGGTCTTGAATCAACTGCATTTCTAAGCTCCACCTGACCTCCCCAAGGGCACTTGCCTTCATTTCCTAGGTTGCCCAATCCCACCTTCCCAGAGGCAGCATCCCCCAGGCTGCTCCTTACAGAGTGGGGCTTAAGAAGCCGCATCCCATTGCCCACCATGATCTGCTTAGCGGGTCTGTACCGAGATCAGTGTCCCTCATCACAGAAATGACTAGGTCACTTACTGCTCTGGACAAGCAAAGGAGCATTTGCACAGAACAAGCAGATCTGAGGAGGAAGAGGGGGAAACGTGTATCAAACCAGCATAGAGTTTACATACCTATTCAGTTTATTGGTTAACAACCCATCATCTTCCATGAAGAGCCCTGAGGTATTGGGAACACCAGAGTCTTCAGAGATGTTGAGGTCTTTGAATACCGTCCAGGTAGGTTATGTGAAATTTATTACCTAATTGTTTCATTAGTCATAATTTACATTAATTATCCCTCTTGGCTTTACTTTCTCCAGAAAGTATCCCATATTTTACCCATTAAAACATGTAACCCAGTAAAAACACCTAAAATAGTGTCTGAATATTCCCAGGCTCCAAAGTATATTGAAGGACAACAAACCATGCCTTCACTTCTTCTAAACTACAGAATCTCCATTTACTTCATTGAAGTTCATACATTTATACCAAAGAATGGATACCATGGTTAAAATGCACTTACATTACTGAATATGACATGGTGCTATCAAAAGCAAAACACTTGTCACCTTAAACTAAGATGAGTTTCTGTCTGTTAGACCTTATTTCAAAGGGCTGCTTAAACGGAGAAAAGGGTTTTTTTCAACTCTGAGTGCACTTCAGAGACACTAATTAAATGATCCAGTATCAGTTACAAGTAACACCATACTAACCTGACTTACAGGTAGGCTCAGATTTAAATAGATGAGACTGACTCTGTCCAGAAAAGATCTGCAATTCAGTCTCAAATTTTGCCTCCTGCCATAAGGGGGGAAAAAATTACCCCTACCTTTGAAAGGAGCATTCTCCATCCTTGCGCAAAACTTCATCCAGTTTACATTTTTTCTCAAAACATCAGCTCTAGAATTGTGCAATCATATAATAATCAAATTTCACTTTAGCTTGGGTTCTTAAGTGAAAAAAAGGATTTTTTTTTTTTTTTTGTGAATCTCATAGTGCTCCTTTGTCACCACATTTTAAAATTAAATCCAACAGAAGAGAACAAAAGGGCAGGTGTTAGTATATTCCTTTCCTACAGTTTTCAAGAAAATAGCTAGCTGGATAGAGAAGGGAGTTCACCTTTTCTCTCCTATCTCTCCTCTTCATCTAGGAGAAAGGCCATGAAGTCAGCTCAAACTAGGAGATACCAGCAAATCTGTAACGAAGAAGCCCTCACCCCAAAAGTGCTTCAGAGATTACACCTTATTAAATGTAGGAGGATCCACATGGAACAAAGACACAGGAAAACAGGTTAATAAATACCACTGTTTCCCCATCTAGAACCTGAAAAATTCAAGTCACTCACTCTCATGATCACCCTGAAAAGCTCAGAAATGCAGAACCTAGAAGTCGGCACAACCCCAGGCACAGCTACAGGTTGGGCGGAGAAGAGATTCAAAGCAGCCCTGCGGAGAAGGACTTGGGGGTGGTGGTGCATGAGAAGCTTGACATGAGCCAGCTTCAGTGTGCACTCACAGCCCAGAAAGCCAACCGTATCCTGGGCTGCATCAAAAGAAGCATGACCAGCAGGTCAAAGGAGGTGATCCTGCCTCTCTGCTCTTGAGACCTCACTTGGAGTATTGTGTACAGTTCTGGTGTCCTCAACATCAAAAGGACATGGAGCTGTTGGAGCAAGTCCAGAGGAGGGCCACGAGGATGATAAGAGTTCTGGAGCACCTCCCATATGAAGACAGGCTGAGAAAGTTGGGGCTGTTCAGCCTGGAAAAGAGAAGGCTGCGTGGAGACCTCATAGCAGCCTTCCAGTATCTGAAGGGGGCCTACAAGGATGCTGGGGAGGGACTCTTCATTAGGGACTCTAGTGGTAAGACAAGGAGTAATGGCTTCAAACTTAAACAGGGGAACTTTAGGTTAGATCTAAGGAAGAAGTTCTTCACAGTGAGGGTGGTGAGGCACTGGAATAGGTTGCCCAAGGAAGCTGTGCATGCTCCAACCCAGGCGGTGTTCAAGGCCAGGCTGGACAGAGCCTTGGGCAACATAGTTTAGTGTGTGGTGTCCCTGCTCATGGCAGGGGGGTTGGAACTAGATGATCTTAAGGTCCTTTCCAACCCTAACTATTCTATGATTTTATGATTCTATTCTAAGTCATAAACCTGACATAAACTCCACATGGTTTATTTTTGTAATCTTGTGATCATGCCATGAAAAATAATTATTTCCAATGCTTTGGCTTGTATTCAGTTTCTTGAACCAGTTATATGCGGTTCCATAGTTGTATAACTGCGAGTAAAATCTGTCCTGAAGGCTCTGAATGCTTTCCTCGGGAGGACACTAATGGCATGGCTGAAATGAGCTCCTCAGGATTCTGTGAGCTTTACAAAAGCCTCTAACCATATTGTCTGGCAGAGATTTTCTTATGATAATAGACCATAATTCTTTTCTGTTTTGCAGCATATGGAGTGAAAAATTTTAAAACACTATACATTCTGTGAAAATTGGTGGAAAATTGAGCTATTTTTTAAGGAAAGTTGCTTTCATGGTATTGTGGAAAGTAGGAGAGCCAGTGAGTGAATGTTTGTGCACCAATGCATTTCAACGTCTATTTTTCTGTTGGAAATGAGAAGGAAAAAAAAAATCTTTACAGAGAGATTGTTCTAGCATCAGGTTGGTTTTGGTTTTTGGTTTTTGTTTGGATTTTCTTGGTTGTTTTTTGTGTCTGCATCTTCCACTTACTTGTGATAAATATAATTACCAGTGATGCACAGGAGTGGCCATTCACTTTGCTTTGTATTCCTAATATGAAGTGGTGGAACTACAGGAGAGGAAATTTTGCTCCAGTGGCAATTTGCTTTCAGTGATTTTAAACAATATTTTTCCAGTCACAGGGTACTAACTGTACAGAAATATTCCTGTGTGCTCTGACAAGTCTTCTTTTGTTTCTTCATTACCCTTCCTACCCTTTCTTAGCGCTGGGACCCAGATATCAAAAGGAGGAAGATGGTATATTATCTTAAAGCCAGGCTTTTCAAAATTGGGTGCCACATTTAGGCACCTATATATAAATGGCCTGGTTTTCAAAAGAACTGAGTACTCATCAGTTCCTATTGATTTCAATAGGAGCTAGAATTGATCACACCTCTGCAAAACAGGCCATTTCTATTTAGGCATGGGCATGTGAGTATACCAGAAACCACTATGAGCATCTGTGTTTAAAAGCAATGACTGAAATTTCTGCCACGGAGTTTTTTAGTAAAGATTGTAATGTGCAAATGAACTTACAGCAGCACATGAGTTTAAACAGAGACAAGAGCTTTGACACTTCCTATTGCCCGAAGGGAGCTGGTGAGAATTTTTCTGCTGAGAACAACTTCTCTTCAGAGCTCCTCAAAATACGGAACTTTTCTATTTGTAAATAAAGTGTATCTAAATAATATCATATATTAATTTTCTTTCCTAACTGAAATAACCCAGTTCTCAGTTTCCATTTTGCCAGCTGCCTGCTGTGACACTAAAAATTATGTTAGTTATGTAACAACATGTTCTTTGTAGCTGCAGAATAAGAGAATAGTGACAGGGACTGGGACAGCTAAGTCTCCCTGATGCTTCAGCTTTAGCTGCTTAATGACAGCAGGTTGCAAATGCACTTTGCTGAGCTGGAAGGAATTTGCTCCTTTATTTAACAGAACTAGAGATTTTGGGGCGGGGGGGGGGGGGGGAGGGGAGGAACAAATTGCATGAACAACAGGCACAAAATCAATTTTTAAATGTCGTAATTGTTGAGAATTCAGAGACCACACACAAATGCATTTTATGTGCAATTTCAGAGACAGAGAAGCAATAAGAACAACCGTATAATTTCACAGGAAATGTCAGATTTTCTTTAGAAACCATAAAAATTACACACTGTGATGCAAACTGCTCTCCTTAAAGTTTCGCTTTCTTTAAAGGTACTCATTTACAAACCTTAAATGCGCAGAGGAAAAGATCTCCACAGTGGCACTGACTCAAGCCAGTGAATTCACACAACGCTGAGCTGTGTTACGCAAATACAGAAGCTTACATCTAGAAGCAACCCAGGTTTGTGTGATGCTGCACCCAACCTCATACATCCCTATATGGCTTATCTCTTAGGTTACATGATAAAAGCTGCGCAACCTCCAAGGAGGACAAAGAGACAAAGGCCAGGCAGTGGGGTGTGAAGAAACCCAAATAACACCTTGTCTACATGCAATTTGAAAGCCTTGCAATCAGGATAGGTGAGACAGGTATGAAAGTAGCTTCCAGTAAGGAGCTCACAGCAACAACTTTCACATGTAAGTTTGTGCATACAAATTCTCTCAATGCGGAAGTTACCAACCTCCTAAGGACTGCTCCTAAACCACAGCAACAGAGGCACTGCAGCACTCTGCGTATGCCTTTAATCTTCAGGGACTTAGATGAATATCCTTCATCACTCCTCTCTCTCCACTTCAGGGACATGCTTGTACCAAAACTGTTTCTTTCTCCCTGACCATAAGACATGAATATTATGGTGCCTTCTTTTTTTGACAGTAATATATTCATATATTGAAGCAAGCTTTCTGTAACATTTGGTTTCCTTATCATAAGCTCACTGAATCTTAATGCCTTTGCAATACACAAGAGAAAAAGGAGAAGGTTCAGGAGTGAGGCTGTTTTGTTTCAAGCTGGCGGCTAGCATGGACACTGTTGCTTCTCTATAGAGGTGTTTTGGGATGAATGTCACTTAGGTGACAGTGACAGAGAAGTAGCAGCAGAAAAAAGTTTTCCTGTAACCCTGTATCACTGATTTGGAAGTTTACACTAAGAACTCAGAAAAGTATTATATCTCAAAGACACATTAAAGGAATGGTTAAGAGCTAGATGCAGATGCATTGTGAATGAATGGGGGAGAAAACCAGGCATCTGTGATGGCAGATTGATGTGCTCCTGCTCACTGAATTCATGCCATAATGTGAAGTTCCAAAAAGGGCAAGGGAGGTTTTCCAACCCGAGACCCAGCGCTCCTTATAACACAGTTATTTCTTATTCTGTCTAAGCTAAAAGTGTGCCAGGAATACTCTCCCTCTGCTATAGAGAACGACC
>NW_009922104.1:6989-40938 GCF_000696875.1 Nestor notabilis
CAGAACATGATTTACATAAGCACAAAAAGCTAAAGTGTAAAAAATTTAAACAGTGAAAGTGTTGGGGAAGCTGAAGCCTGGTTCCACTTTGAGGCTAGACTGAAATACAAACTGCTGAGACAGCTTGCTGACTTGCACCAAAGCAGAACTAAGTGTCCGTGAACATACAGAATTTTTTCCAGGAGAGTACAAAACATACATATCCTTGCATTGTGACAGAATAACTGCATTTCAGTAGCTCCAGACAAACAGTGAACCCATTCAGATTGAGTTGATGGAGGGGAGCTGTGATTTTTTTCCTTTCCATGCACAATGTATAGCTCATGCAAATTTCATTCATCTTTTTTTCCCTACTTTTTTTTATACATATTCCCTTGTTAAACCTAATTGACAGCAGTTTCACACACTCCTAGAAAAGGGCTGTGGCATCACGTTTCTAGTCTGAGGCTCCCTTGCACTTTTGACTCACACAAATTGTTGTCTTTCTGATTGTTCTACTTATAAATAATCTCTGTGTTACTGTATACACACGCAAAGAAACTCATGATCACATTATTCTAAACTGTCAAGTCTAAGGAGGTAAAACACAATAACAAAATGAGAGACTGATCCTGAATCCTGAATGCTGAAAACAATGTGGTTCATAAATAACGGGATAAGACAAAAATTACAGATGATGTAACTATCTACAAATGAGGCTGATATCAAGAAAATACCCATCTATCACATCAAAGCTCATTTCTTTAGATTTTCTTAGTTCCCAGCTATGTGACTTTGACATTTTTATTCAATGTCTTCCTTTTTTTTCCTATCATTGACATATTTATCATTAATATACATGTATCACTGGTTTCGTGTCTCCTTTTGACCTGGATGTTTTCTGACAGGGTCATGAAAAAATATGACAGAGAGAGATACTATAAATGTTTTTACCTATGACCATAGTGTTTTTTAAGTAAAAATTATGGGAAGATATACACAATTGCAAAGGTACACTATAATTCAAAGACTTCCCACAAGCTCAAAGAGTCTTCCCACCCTTTCCTGTCCTAGGCTATGTACTGTAAATGAAGGGCTTACTACAGTAATTACATGTTGCTGGCTTGGTTTGGTTTGGTTTGGTTTAAGAAAAAATGATCTGGGAAAATGACTGGTTTAAATAAAAAATGTTAAAAAGTCAATTTTGATTTTAAGCTCAGATCTTCTGCCTGGTCTGCTTTATAGAATGACCTGACAAACACCCACACCGGTGCAATCAAGGTGGCGAATTCAGGTAAAATAGGTCAAGACAGGCACTTCAAAATAGTTTTTCTAACAAAGCATATTCTTTCTCTGAACTACATCATCAGCACAGTTTTTGAGAAAGACTCCTTCAGTAATGCAGAGGTATAGACTGTGCTTTCTGTCTCCAGGTCTGTTACGTTTCTTACAGCTGGACTAAACTGTCCGACCTTTTTTCTTTCAAGATCTAGTTTCATAAGTTTTATATTTTCATTCAAGTTGCTGATAAACATATGAAAGAGCACTGGACAATGAGCAGATTCTTCTAATAACCTGATAATTTTCTGAGTTACATTAGTTATCTTTTTCTTAATTTTCAGTATGTATTCAATATGTTTAGCCCTATTAGCCTTGGTTTCTTTAACCCTTCTTAACAGTGCCCAGCTACCCGACTTGACATTTTTATTTAATGCCTTCCCATTTTCTTTTCATTTACATACTTATTAGAAATATACATGTATCACTGATTTCAAATCTCCTTTTGACCCGGATGGTTTTTGACCAACTCAGGTCTGAATAAATGTGGATCCTTAGCTTTCTGAACATCCAGGAGAACATCCTTGAACAGTTTATTTATTTTTGTTAAGACAGCCTAACTTAAATACATAGTCCTGCTCAGTATGGTGACAGAGTGTTTTAGAAGACTAGTCTCATTATCCTGGTTTGATACAGGCCTAAATTCTGATCATCTCATTTGCATATGGAAAATACAGCTAAATGATAATCACTGCAATCTGCAGAGTGACTGTTTTTCATCTTCCATAATTCATTGTCCAGAACAATGCCCTGTACTGGGGCTGGCCTGTTTTTTCACACAGGACTCTCTGGTCTGAGACAGTTATTCTGACTTCTGAGGAACTGGGAAGGTTTTCTTGGGCTATGTATTAATCAGAGAATCGCTGAAGTGGGATGACACCCTGGAGATCGTCTAATTCAACCCCTTGCCTAAAGCAGGGTGACCTACGGCAGGTTGCTCAGGGCTGTGTCATGTTTTTGTTATCTTCAAGGATGAAGATACCATTGCCTCTCTGGGCAACCTGATCTATTGTTTATAGGTTAACACCACTGGCTAATTGCAGAGTATTCTATTTACTCTAGCATAGCCTGCTGAATTTGGGGTGATAAGGTTACTGTGTTACAAATCTCTGCAGCACCCATCTCTGCATGAAGCCTTCCTTTTTTACTGCCAAGACTGAGAAAGAATGTATTTTATTTTCTGCTAGATCTTAATTTAGTGTTTTTATAAGAATAGTATGAAGCAGCTTTTTAGGAACAAAAGCCAAACTAAAAATCCTTAGCAGTTTGGAACCTAAGAGAATGTGGAACTTCAGTCCAGCCAACAGCAATCCATGTGTGGTGCATCAGATCAATCCAAGTGAAAATTTGCCTGAGAACACAAAGACAAGCTGCTGCTCCTCTGAGTTTATGAACTGCCATTACAACCACAGTTTGAAAAGTAACTCAATCCTATCTACTCAGTTCAACAGGTGATAATGCTTGATATGGAAACGGAAAATTCAAATGACTTCATAAGAATAAAGATCTAGACTTTAGTATTGAACTTGTTTAGGCATGGTGTTGAAGTTTAATGCTTTGTACCTTTAGCCATCCAGAGCAGGTAGTAATGAAATATGTCTTTCCTACAAGACTTCAAAAATCAGTTTATTTTCCATTAGAACACGCAACTGAAATCTTCCTGAAAAGCACAACTAGGCCTCCTAAATCTTCTCAATTAAAAGAATATTAATATTTATTTGTACTCTCAAAATGAGGAAACATTAAATCTGATTGCTAAAGGACACTCCTTTTGCTCTGATGGCGTAATTCTCTGCCATGATGTACATTACTGACAATTACATTTTCTTTTGGTACCATTCAGTAACTCAAAGATGACTAGGAAAGTTGGCCACTACATATTTAAGCTCTAACAAAAGTCTCTTCAGGCTTACTCTGAAAAGCTTGCTAACAACTGTTTGTCTTGTAGATTTCAAATGGAAAACAAATCATAGAGCAGCCAATATTTAATGTGGAGACTTGCTAAATTTGCCTTTTCCTCACTCTTTTTCCCAACTCTGACACTATTGAAGGGATGGCATATAAAACCATAAAGCAGGTGACACTGGTAGAAGGGAGACTGCAAGAAAGAAAGAGTGACTACCAAATCAAATTACAAGTTTAAGTCCCCTTTCTTTGACATTTCTTCCTCAATTTAATTAGTCTCTCCTGAGGCTCACAGTCTTAGCCGTCTTCCTATGCAGAGAAAACTTGCTTGCCAAGGAATATATGTCCAAAACTCTCTCAACTCCATGTCAGTGAGACAGGGTTCTATAAATATCTCCCACAAAATCTATTACGTTCTCAGCCTGCAAAGTCAAGTTATTAAACCTGACATCTCCATTATATCCAGCTGTGGCACAATTCCTCTCTTCTATCTGAGATCTGCTACTTTACCTTGCAGACAACAGAAATGTTGCAGCTGTGGATGGCTAGTATTTTCTATGAGAGACTTAAAGGAATACTATCAATGTAGATTTAACATATATAACATATAGTGTAAGAGTATCCTGGACTTAACAAAAACCTAGATTTTCTGCACAATAGGCTTTGTTTTAACAAGTGGATAGATTTATTTTTTTTTTAATTAAAAGTTAAATTTGATCATATTATTAATGCTAACATACTACTTTGGCAGTTTACTGTGCTTCAGTTGATGGTGATCCTTTTCAAAACAAGAGAACTCTAGTGAAGTTTATTAAGCTTATTAAGGGCCTGATCATCGAATTATAGAATCATAGAATAATTTAGGTAGGGATGGGACTTTCCAAGGTCATCTAGTCCAATGCCCCTGCAATGAGCAGGGATATCTTCAGTTAGATCAGGTTGCCCGGGACCACACCCAGCCTACCCCTGAATATCTCCAGGGATTCTGCAGACCTTCTTCTGAGAAATCTTTGCATTGCAAGAAGTAATAACGTCACTCTGATTCTAATGGTTCCTGCCCTTTTAAACCTCATATCCTAACAGCACACCTTGCAAGTGTCTCAGTTTTAGTGTCTCAATTTCTACAGAGATTAGGAAAACCTTGAAAAATATTAGTCTAAACATAACCATTTTTTCTAAAGCAAAATACCACGATCTCTGAGGGACACAGCTCCTGAATTTGAACTCCTGGCAATACTTCTGTATGCTCAGCCACACGGGCATACTGGCTTCCATGAGATAATTTCATAGGATAAAGAAAGATTTATAAGCTCAGCCCCCTATGACAGGTACCTAAGAGAGAAAGAGTGCAGATCACTTATTACTGCTCTGAATGTTCTCAGGTTTAGGCAAGATAACTAACTGTAAAATTTTGTTGCTGCTTCTAAAAATCAGGATGCTGTCTTGATCACATTAACATATCAGCTGTCCTGCCTGTTTTAGGACCTGTTTATCTGCAATAATTTTTGCAATGCATTTTTGTGTTCACTAGTTTATAAATATAGCAACAATGGAAAAAATAAGGACTTATTCTAAACCACAATTTTATTTTCTCCTTATGTCTATTTTAAAGAAATGAAAGAGGGATATTCAATTTTCTACTTCATGTCTGCAAAAGAACAGACTATTTTACCTGACACCAAACCAGTAATGAAAAAGTCTGCATCAGTAAATGATCTTTCCACTTTACTTCTCCATATGGCTGTGTCCTGAGCATCGGAAAGAATCCAAGTATTTTGTACCATGCATTCCATTGAGAACTGTTTGTTAGTTTTGCAAGTAGACAAAATCAGCTAACTCTCCCTTACTCCAGTCTTTATAAAGCACACAAAATACTTGAAGTTAAAATTAAACAGCCCTCTTACTATATTTGTGTTCCATGGATGTTAAAGCTGCAGGCATTACAGCAGTTTACAAAGATGGCCTACACCTTCAGGCTTTTCCCTGGAAGTCCATTATGTTATGACCCAGTTATTATTCCTCTCTGAATCTGCTCTTAAAATGTTTTCAGAACTTTCCTATTTGCTTGAAACCTCACTCGTCAAGCTCATTCGCCTCCCTGCAAGAGAGATCTACCAGTTCAAGGAGAAGTATTGAACCAGGTCTTCTGTTTCACACCACACCTAGAGAACACCCGGAACATTGCCATAAAAAGGGTCTCCAAACCACATCTCCTTGATGGATTATTTGGATTCATTACACATTTAGAACAGGGAAGCTGCCCACAGCATTTCCCTCCTCCAACCACAAGGCAGAATACATTTAATGGTAGGGGAGGAAACCTGTATTCTCAAGCACTCTCTCTACTCCACAAGCAACATAATCATTCAGGAAACGAACCTAGGTTCAGGATGAGGTTTTTTCATGCTATTATGCTACCCAGACAGAAGCAGAAGGAAAAACAACCCATCTTGCCACATGCCTCTGCTAATAACTCTGATGTGCAATCTTTGCATTTCAAGACCTGAATTTAACAGAGCTACCAGCTCTCAATAGCATTGTTGTTATTGATTTGCATTTTAACCATCTACAATTGTCAGCAGAATGAACAAAGCATAGATATAGAAATCTATCCAATTTCTTGGCATCATCATTAAAGTAGCTGAGCTAGTCTCAAGTATTTGTAAACAAACATACTGCTCTTTATACACAAGCTATATAAAGCTTAGTTCAATTAATTTACCATTTCAGAGTCCTAACTGACTTAGAAGGATTTTTTTCATCAGTTTATACTGCCAAATTCCTCCATATTTCCATATACTGACAAATGTAAGCATTTTCAAGAATATATTCAGCCAAACTGTTACCAGTGTGTACAGAAAAAATGGTGGTTTCAAGTACATAACCCCACACTGAAGGAACAGTGATTTGCTTTCTAAACTGATCTTGACTTACTGTCTGCCTGTCTGTGAACAAAGCAGAGAAAAACAAATGTTTACATAATTGTGCTGGCATTACACAGAGAAGTAACTGTTTGTCCTGCTCTATAGCATAAAAAAAGAAACTTCAGGCTTCTTAAGTAGTCAGATTCTCTTGCAGTGAACAGATGCTTTGCACTTAAATTAAAGTTTAAAACTTCCATCTTCCTTTAATCTTCTATGGTTTTATTCTCTGTGCTGCTCACTTTCTCCAAGAGACTTGGGCTGATCTAGAATCACAAGTCTGTAAAAGCTTTACTATAATGTATAGACCAGTGCACAGATTAGCTTCACACAAAACCACCCTTTTGGCCCCATGCCACCAAAAAGGTTTGAGGCTTTCTTGAGTTCTACCAGCTGTGTCTCTTCTGCTCTTCACTGTTGTACAGATTTTGGGCTATAAATTATAATCGTAACTTCTTTTTAGCTCTTATCTTCCTCTTTGTGCTTTATCCCTTCCTACAGAAGCTGGCTACAGTACCTCACATCAGCAAGCCATGTATCCTTTAGGTGAGAAAATCCAGTTTACAGCCAATTGTCTGAATTTTTGTTTTTCTGAGTAGAGTTTCAGCAATGTTTAAGATATTGCTCAGTGTACAGAAATATTTAGCCTCTATCCTCTATTTATAGTTTTTAATGTGCAGACAGTTTTTATTTACTAGGCAATCTTCCTTGCTATTTGTCAACCAGTGGCACATATCTTGGACTGGCATGTGTTTGTGCTACTGTTATGATGAAAAGAGTCATCAGCAGTAGTACAAAACATTTTAAAAGTTGCCTTTCATGTGCAGTTCACAATCTCAGAAATGCAAGTTAACATAGACATGATCTTCTTTTGCCCCTACCACCCCCTTCTTCTTTTTTAATAACTATTTTGTACATTCGATTTTGTCACAGACTTCTTTCATCCTCACCTTTTGACTTTTGTCAGTGACTGTTGGCTAACTTCTCTGTCCTACACTAATACTAGGTTTGTTTCAAAGATCCCCAGATTAACTTTTGGAATAGTTACGAGGGCTTCACATGTTTCAAAATTCTTATAGAAGTGGCTACCCTGACAGCTCCTTTTATTATGTTTTTTGAGATGAAAATTGATTCAGTCTGGAGTAAGGAAGTGGCCAGGAAATCCCTGCTCTTGAAGTATTTGTATTTGAGAAACACAGAAAAGTTTAGACCCCTGAGAAATTTGTTTAAGGCAGGATGAAGACAGCATCAAATCAAATGCAGAAATCATAACTCAGTAACTGGGCATCCATATATTAAACAATATGCAAACTAAAACTCAGGGGGCGGGGGGGAGGGTGGGAGAAAAAAAATACAACCACACACAGAAAAAGAAAAAATTCTCAGATGAAAGATATCTATCATGCTACCTCACAGCACAGCTACAGCATTTTAACAACATATCTGGAATCTGTATTGGAATGCATTCCAATGATGTGTAATTCTGTTATGGAACAGTTCTTACCATAAAAATATCGAGTCATTTTATCCTCTCCAAAATACTCAAATAACATAAATAGCACATGGGTAATTCTAGACTTCTACAAATACTCTTTAAAGGTTATTAATTCTGTATCAATGAAGTTTTCGGAAGTGCATATCAATTACTTTTCTGTAAATCACCAAACAAGTATCTTACTGCCACATACCTACTGCACTCAGGATAAATTCCAGGTATGTCAACCTTCAAGCTCGAGAAACTTGAATGGTAACTTAAAGCTTTATTTAAGTTGGTCAGATGGGTCAAAAAAAATCCTTCTTAACTCCTGTTTTTCCAAAACTTTGTATTATTAGGGAGCCTAAGGTAAGGATTTGAATTTGACTAACAAAGATTATTCCATTCTCTTTCTTCGAGTCAAGTATAATTTCTAATTCTTGCATAATTTATCTTGGATGAACAAAGGATGAAAGAATGAGAATGACAAAAAACTCCATGATACCACACCACTGCTATTCCCATGCAGAGCTGGAGAAAGTGCTCTTTTCACTTTCCCTCTTCTGATATGAATCACAAGATGCCTCCTTCCCTTTTCTATTTTCTAGAGAAGGAAGCTAGTAACTATATATGATTCATGCAGGAATAAAATGGGCAGCTATGGGAGGTGGTGCTGTGGTTCTTCAGTCTGAAAGTATTTTAGCTACTTCAACATCTTTTGTATGTTGATTTCTTGTCTTTGAGCTTCTGCAGAATTTAGACTATAATCATTAATCTTGCTTGAGCAAGTTTTTAATCTGTAATTTTATGCTGTCAAATGGCGTTTGTCTCACTTGCATTTTCAATCTTGAATTATATTCTGACCTCACTGATATCGTTAGCAAAGTTGCTAGCAACATCTGTGAAGATGTGATTTCGTTCTTCATGTTTAGTTGCTAGTGCTAAATTAGTAAGTTTGTTTGTATTCAGCTCCATTAAATCCACTAGGAAACATATGTTTCATTTATGGTAGAGTTTAGAACAATTTCACATCTTCAGCACTAAGCTGCTGCTCTAATTTTCTACATTATAAATAAGAAGGTTGGACCTAAAAGAAGCCAAATGCATACTCAAGCTATACATGTCTCAGCCTGTCAGAATCAGAGCCTTAAATCTGGCAGTCCTAACTATGCTACATATTCCCCTGTCAGAATTTCTTTGTATTAAATAATTTTGACAGCTATCACAAAGAAAATCCAAACATTTAGGAGGCATTAGGAAGGAGTGTGAATATAATGAGTAAGAACTCATTAACAGAATTGCTAGACTATAATGCTTGACATCAAACTGGCATTTTATCCAAGCATCAACTGTTCAAGGTGCTTTAATAAACATTGCTTAAGATGAAAATGCATATAACACTTAAGAAGCATTTTTCAATTAATACTTAGTTATAAAAATCTTTATATAGTTGCATATTTAGCATCTGGATTTATGTAAAGGAAAGTAAAAAGTAATTAACACTAGGTCATTTTATATCTTTGGGGGATTGTGGGGGAACTGAATACTGGCCCAGGAGAAAAAAGGTTGCATTGTGGCTTCATCAAAGTCATTAGCAGAATACCCACTGACTCCAGTGGGACCAGAATTTGCCACAGGAATATGCATTTAAAACTGAAGTAAGAAATGTAACAAGGGCATTCAAGTGATGAGGGAAACAGTGGCATTCTTCAGTTTAGACTGTAGCAATCTCACACTAAAAAAAAAAATAAATAATACAAGTGATTCACAGTGTATGAACTTTAGGTATATAATTATATTCTGTCAGCACAGAGTAAGAAATGTTCAAGAATCCATTAACCCCACTATGAAGTCTTTATAAAGTAGAGATTTTTAAACAGGAAGAGTTTCAAATAAACAGTTGTTCCTTGAAAATGTTGGGGTTTCTTTGTGTGCAGGGGTATGCATACATCCATAACCATTGGAAAAAAAGAGTCCAAATCTAAAACAAACACTTCAATTTACAGAAAGATTAGTATATTTTAAATCAAAGAAAATGTAGCAATTCCTAATCAGATTATAGTGTTATGCTTCGTACGTCATGACAGCCTGCAAGACGGAGTGACAATCTGAAAATTAATCTAATTTTTTTGATCTTTTTTAGTTCTTATGAAACCAGTACAGGCATGCTATGCTGCACAACGAATAAGGAAAATTAATGTGCGTTCTCAAAATCCTGTAAAGTACCAAGGGTACAAAAGCCAGCCTGCTTTTAAAATAAGATACGTGGGACATGTTATTTGATCTGGGGCAAAGAACACAAGAGAAGGAACAAAGGATGATCTGGTACTGAATAAATATGGGAGGTTCACTTAAAACTGCTATGATGCTATCTTTGAAAGTAAAGGACAATAGAGAAAGTTGTATGGATCTGTGGGGACTAGACGGCTTTTAAAACCAAATCAAAAACCCTTTGGTTTTACTCCTATGTAAAAGAAACTGTTAAATACTTTGTATGACATGGCCCTGAGCATTTTTTTCTGTCACTATGCTTTCCCTTTTGGCCCAGGCATTGATCAGAGAACAGTCCAGCTTGTCCCTTGGAGTCATTACTGAAAACACAAGGGAAGGAAATAGCACATCAAAAGGCAGGTGAATATTAGATAGTGGAGTTCCCAGTGCAGATGGAATTACCATATAAAGTAAGATATAATGCACAGTATAAAAACTTTCTTCTGTTAGAGATGATCCTGTCACAAAAGTAGCTTACATATTATCAGAATATCTGTCCCAGTTGTGGAGTCTCATTTTCCAAACACATTTGAGGTTCAGCCTAAATGAAAGCCGAGGATGAGTTGCATTTTTCTTCCAACAGAATTCTATACAAAGCTAAATTTCATTGAATCTTAAATCACTTTAATTTCTAATTCAGGATATATTACGATTTCTTTCATCTCAAGTAATTTTTCCAGATATCATGAAATGCTATCACTGCTGCAATCTCGTTCATTTCCACTGGTGCTCCTGAATGATCTTTGATTTGTGCTAGACTGCTTGCTAAAATATATTCAGTTACGTCTTTCAGATTTTCATCGTTGGCATTGAAAGAATTTTGAATTACAAAGCAGTCACATGAACCCTTCCTGTCATAAAAACAAAAAACACAAAAAACCCTTTTTGCTTTAAGAATATTAAAGAACTGCAGAATTTCTTCAAAAAGCTGAAAGATGTGGTGGGGAGTGTTGTATTATTTCACCTGCAAATTGCTCTCCTCAGTCTTCCAGTAGAACTATAAAATCATGTGTACAATGTACTCATACAATACAGTAACTATTCGAATATTTTAATTCTTGTGTTTTGAACAACCTTTCTGTTGTAACTGAGAGAACAGTTGTGACTTTCTGAGAAGAGCAATTTCTGTCCTGGGCTCAGCAAGTCATCACTTCTGTCCACTACTGCTTTCACTCTCCCACATGCCGTGATTGATACTTTAATGGTAAATGCAATAGTAGTCATCTTCAAGTTTACTCTTAGTGGAAGGCACTATAAAAAACCACATACATTAACTTACCTGAACAAGTCTAGAGGAGTTATAATCTATTGCACTCTTATCTCAACTCTACCACATTTAGGTAAGCAGTATAGGTAAAAACTTTATATCCTAGAATACTTTTTCCTCCTTCTGAAATAGTTTGCACAGGGAGGGAAGAAAGGGGAAAAATAATCCTTCTTTGTTAAGACATTCGTTTCTAAACACAAAATATATCTGCTGCTTTTCATTTTAAGCAACATGTTATAATCCAACTAGAAAACCTGATAAAAAATGAAACAAAACTCTCAGTCAAGCAAGTAACTAGGTGAAACCCTCCACATATAACCTGTTCTGTGCCATGCACATGCATACTCTGTCAAACTACCTGAAAAATGTCATTATAATAAAAAGAGAGCTCTTTTCTCACCATTGTAAATACAAATATAAGCAAACAAGTAGTTTTTCAGTACATTAAAAAATTGGAACTGATGAGTTCAAACCCGTCAGGTCACTTAGCATATAAAGCTTTCAAAAACCAGAGGAGGGTTGTTGCTTTTTTTTAATGGACTGCTGCAAAAGAGTTATCAGTCCTCAAGCTGAGGGGTTTGGGAGGTGGGGAAGATTCCCAATACCCAATGACATTTTCTAGTTACAGAATTTTAAAGTTTTTATATGGCAGTCTTGACAGCTGAAGTTAAAAAACAAAAAGCCATAACTACAGGATGCTTCTATCTAAAAGAAGGATCTAATAGTGGAGAAAGTAGCATTCAAACTATAAAAGACCAGGCACTGGCATATGACTGAAATGTATTTAAGAGGACAGCTGTGCTCTTAAAGAAACTAAAGTTGCATGCTCTTTTACGGGATGGGTTTGTGTCATGACAGCCAAAGAGAACAGCACGAGAAAGTACAGCTGGGGACAAGGCTTTCCAGGCTGCTGGGTTGAAGCTGGCAGCAAGGGTGGCAGTTCAGATGCCTGATAAGCAGAAAAACATCTATCTTGCAACAAACCAACTTGAGAAAGATGACAAATTATTATTTTGAGCAGACCTTGTGAATACTCGTGCCAAGAAACCTCTAAGGGTGATGAGCAAAAGACAGAAATGAGAGAAAGATTACGGAGGGCAGCTGGCACAGATGCAACTAACAAATTAGTTCGTGTTTTATAACAAACAGTGTTTTAAGTCAGCTCTACTTGCACGTATTTAAGCATCTGTATCGGATCAACAAGGATCAGCTACTCTTTCAATCCCATCTTATTTATTTATGATATATTTTCAAAAGAGGATGCTTTTTAAAGCTTTTTATAAGAACAGCTTAAATTAATACTGTATATCAGAAAGAAGTAAGTAATTACCAATGGGCTTGAGGTATTTTGTGGCAATATGGGGACAGAAGCTGCTGAAAGGTATTATCCTGACCAGAGACACCTCTACTTTACAAAGATATTTGACCTGCTAATTAGCACAAATGTTAGATCCTGTGCAAATACCAAAGCAGAGATTAAAAAGGCTCTCTAACAGTTATTCTACTGTTTGCTAATTATTTCCTAATAGCTTTGCCTATCCCCAGTTCAGAAACATTTTGCTTATCGCTTTCATCCTTCATTTCAAATAGCCTTCATATACTGCATATAGAGGTTTTTAAGTACTCAAATATCCTAAATACATACCTTTTTACACTGCCTCACCGAAGAACTGAGCAATCAAATGATGAATTTTGCAGCACCTCTGAGGATTCCAATAGCACAATATGTTGCTGCTACTTGTGGTTGGAAAACAGTGTACATGCAGCAAGAAAATGTGAAATTTTAGTGCTTTGCAATTCTGGATCAGATCCAACTGCAAGAGTTACACTCATGAGAGGATGGATATGAAATTTCATGGCATTTTGACATATGCGTACTCCTGACACAAACATTCACCAAATGAAAATTTAATTAACCTTAACTGCCTTATTTAAAAGAAAAACAGTGGTGTAAAGGATTAATAGATACCTGAGGAAAAAAAAGACCAACTCAAATTAATTCCAGCTATGTATATAAAAGCAAAACTCTTAAATACTTCAGTATGAAGGATGATATAAAAATCCAGATGCAGTCTCAGAGAACTTAGTAATTTTTTCATAAATAAAACTTACAGTTTCCCAATACTATCCAGTAAAGAGTAACAGACACAGAAATTATCATCATTATTTTCAGACTTGAATTCCAAAAGTTAACCACCTAATAAACAATAAATCAAATTGAACATTAGGCAGAATTGATAGCCCTCCATACTTCATGCTCAAGTTATCAACAGGTCAGAAGAATGCTATTTTGAGACATGATAGTCATCAACATGAACCTCTTCAGACCTTAAGTTACATCTTGTTAATTTCAGGTGAGATTTCCAACCACTAGATTACTGCTCAACACTACTGGCACCATGGTCTCATGTGGCTTTAATTTAAAAGAACAAAGTGGGTCCTGCTCTTATTTTGAAGAAACCAATTTCCATCCTGAACTCCAAGAGAATACTAATATCCTTTCACTACATTCGTTGGGAAATTTCAAGCCAACAGCCTGAAACACCGTTAAAACAGAATATCAAAAAAATTTTCTTTCAATTTTTTACATTCACAATACAAGCACTTACTTTTTACACTACTCAGTTTTGGACATGCATTATTTTCTAATTGTTACTGTGTAAAAGTATAGCTTGCTTTCTAATTTACATCGGTTTTCCCTCAGAGTGTGCCATTTAGTCCACTAACCTGTTTCATGTCCTCTATCCTCTGTGGTTTCAGATAGCGAGGAGGGATCATTCTGTACCACAATTATTCTAATTTCTCAAACTTGTTTATTCTATAGCTGATCTAGACAGAAAATCTTAAAGTAAAAAGGAAGCAGCAGGAGCTCTACTGTCATAGTAACCAACAATTTTCTGCTCTTATTAACTTTCTGTCAACAATACAGTGTGCTTCTGGGTCCATTAAAATCAACCATTCAGCTTTTGTTAACTTCAACATGCATTGCAGTTAGGAGACTTCAAATTCAAATTTAGAGGTCATAAGATCATAAGAAAAACAAATGAAATGGTTTGGGTTTTTTTTGGTACTGTATGTGTGTTATTTTCTCTTTACATAAATTATCTTTGTTATTTCAAGAGTTCAGGTAAAGTATATAGTCTAGTAAAGCTCATCAGCAATAAGTCTGAATGCAAACCTGTAATTAATTACATTTTTTTAAAGTGTACCTGTATGGATATTACTATTTTAAGATAAGCTTATTGAGATTTAAATGGTTCTTCCCATGTGTTACTAAGATACATAGGCATTACTAAGATTGTGAAACTATGGTCTGTCATATTAATGGCAGTATAATACAGCCTGGTGCTTCAAGCAGCAGTTCACACACACAGTTGCCCTCCTTCCTTTAGGAAATATTTTACACAGAAGAAAGTTGAAGAAAAAACAGTCCGTTATGTGTAGAAAAAGTGAAATACAAGTTACAAGAGAAACGAAGGGCAAAAAGTGCCCCTAATTCCTTGACCCTTCTTCCAAGCTGAATAAGTAAGGAAAACTGGAAGGGAATACATGATTGTTATGGACTGTATAAGAATCCATCTGGGAACATTCCTGAAAATTCAAAGGGGCATTTTAAGCTTATACAAACAAATTCCTAAACTGTATCAGCTGTCTCTTCATGGATGATGTCCTCTCTCCAACACCTCTCAAATGGAAAGCAAAAAAATGGGTATGCTGAACTAGAAATCTCTGAAGCAGCTACTCATGGGAGGCAAAGAAAACAGTTGTGGACTGCCTTCCCACTCTTTCTTTCTCAGAACAGAGGATAAGTGTAAAAGTAATTTTATAGTTCTGAAAAATCCTGCAAAGGGCAGGCATTTCTATTTCATAGAATCATAGAATAGTTAGGGTTGGAAAGGACCTTAAGATCATCTAGTTCCACCCCCCCTGCCATGAGCAGGGACACCACACACTAAACTATGTCGCCCAAGGCTCTGTCCAACCTGGCCTTGAACACCACCAGGGTTGGAGTATTCACAACTTCCTTGGGCAACCTATTCCAGTGCCTCACCACCCTCACTGTGAAGAACTTCTTCCTTAGATCTAACCTAAAGTTCCCCTGTTTAAGTTTAAACCCATTACCCCTCAACCTACCACTAGAGTCCCAGCATCCTTATAGGCCCCCTTCAGATACTGGAAGGCTGCTATGAGGTTTCCACACAGTCTTCTTTCCTCCACGCTGAACAGCCCCAACTTTCTCAGCCTGTCTTCATATGGGAGGTGCTCCAGAACTCTTATCATCCTCGTGGCCCTCCTCTGGACTTGCTCCAACAGCTCCATGTCCTTTTGATGTTGAGGACACCAGAACTGGACACAATACTCCAAGTGAGGTCTCACAAGAGCAGAGCAGAGGAGCAGAATCACCTCCTTTGACCTGCTGGTCATGCTTCTTTTGATGCAGCCCAGGATACAGTTGGCTTTCTGGGGCTGCAAGCACACACTGACTGCTCATGTCGAGTTTCTCATCAATCACCACCCGCAAGTCCTTCTCCACAGGGCTGCTCTGAATCTCTTCTCCGCCCAACCTGTAGCTGTGCCTGGGGTTGTGCCGATCCAGGTGTAGGACCTTGCACTTGGTTAAACTTCATGAGGTTGGCATCAGCCCACCTCACAAGCATGTCCAGGTCCCTCTGGATGGCATCCCTTCCCTCCAGCGTATTTGATACTTTGTTTGGCACTAGTCCTCAATCAAACATATTTTCTGTACTTAAGTGAGGCCGGGAACCTCTGTTAACAGCATGGATTTTAGAAGTGCTATCTCATCCTGACATTCAAAAGCTGAAACTCAGAGGCTGAGAACACAGGTGTTCTTCCCAGGAGTAAACACAAAATTCTGCTCACTTTTTTTGTTTTTTGTTATTTTGTTTTGTTTTGTATTCAGTTACTTGCAGCAACATCAAAATCAAAGAAAAGCCCTAAAATCCTTCTCAAAGTTTAACTCAGGTGAGCTAATGCATTTTCCTTTCTCATAGCATCAGAAGTGAAAGAGTAATTGTGCAATAATCTATCTTTTCTTCATGAGCACCAAGACCATTATCATTCTCCATTTCTCAGAACAGTTCTTTCATATATTTATCTCAGAATCACAGAATGGTTTGAATTGGAAGGGGCATTACAGCTCATCTAGTTACAGACCTGGTTGCTCAATGCTCTATCCAGCTGGGCCTGAACACTGCCAGGGATGAGGCAGCCACAGCTTCTCTGGGCAACCTGTGCTAGGGCCTCACCATCCTCATTGTAAAACATTTCTACCCTATGTCCAAACTGAATCTCCCCTCTTTCAGTTTAAAGCCGTTACCCCTCGTTCTGTCACTACAGGCCCTGCATAAAAACTGTTTCACTGTCTTTCCTAAAAGGCCCATTTATGTGGGTGTTTTTTTATGGAATAAACAGAACTTTTCAGACTAAGAAACCTTCTAATAGGGAAGAAAATATTAAAGTGTTTCTGTTGATAACAGTATATGCATGCATGTATTTTACAGGCTATGAAAAGCTGATACTCTAACTGTAGTCTCATCCCAGCAGCACTTTGATGTTTATGTATTTTCTTAAACTGTCAACTGGAAGTAGTTCTGCAGATGTCTAAGTATATCACATTTTATATGGTCACAGTAGTGTCGAGAGGCTTCAAGAACTTTTTATATGATAACTGGAAAAAAGGGGAGTTCATTTTAGAAATTAACTATACAAGGTATGAATGAAAACTCTGAAATGGTGAAATGTAGTAAAAACCATGAAAGAATACAGCTAAACATTAACAGAGAAAGCAGTAGACATAACATCTTTGAAAAAATTAATGCTTATTTGTCCCCGAAATATTATTGTGTGAAGAAGTACAATGGAATTATCAGAAACACTCGGAAGCAATTTTAAAAATCGTATTATTTATATTAATCAATTATTAAAATAATACTATCTTGATTGTAGACATTTTTTTATTATTATATTCTCCAATTTACTATATCTGTTTCAGTACCTCATTGTTGCTACATAATTAAACTTAAGTTCTATCCTGTTTAGTTAGTTGTTCAAAATGGTCTTTAAAAAACAAACCCTGTTTAGGATTTAGTAACATAGCTTTTACAGGTCTGTATTCTGCTGTAGAAAACTTGAATTCAGAGGATCTTTACTTCCCTAAAGCCCTGTGTCACCATATTAAGAAATGCTGATCAAATGAGGCACTGATGGAACGAGGGTCCCTTTCTCTGATATATAGTATTGAGCTATAGAAAGGACGTGGAATGCGTGGCCACTCTGATGCACTCAGTGAATACAAGGTAATTCTTAATTGTTTTGACTTGGGTAAAGTAATGCAGTAGAGAAATGCAGGACAGGGAATGAGAGACAGAGGACAGACAAACTGCCAGTAAGGATGACAACTGCACATCTTCTTCAATAGCAGAAATTAACAACAAAAATGCAATACTAAATTATTTCAGAAAAACATGAGTTCAAAATATACTGAATGAGCAAAAATCAAAGAGCAAAGATCAGTTTCTCTTTTTCTGCAGCCAATATTGATAAAGAATTCATCCCACTAAATATCAAGATTTGTGGCAGCTGAAATTTAAGAAACATTGTTCAATGGTGGTAAAATATGAGTAGATGCAGTCTAATCAGGTCTGGTTTTAGTTAAAAGCACTGTTGTGGCATTACAGTGGTAACAAAGTCCTACTTGTATAAAAAATTGAGTTCAGGGGAGTACTGACTATTCTGCATACCAGTGATATACTGCTGTTGCAGGAATGTCTTACAGGTATCATTTCAAATGGTTAACTTTTGCCACAGTTTAAAATGAAATACAATGAAGGTATCCAAATGCTGGAAATACGCAAAAGTGACATATATCCCGTATACTCTTCCTTTGCTAAACATGGTCTGGTCTCAAGTAACTGATTATTTATTATTATATATGATTCTATATATCCTCCATTGCAACACTAACCTGATACATATAAATTTTTTACAATAGTCAGGTAAAAAACCCAAAATAGAACAAACTTCTGTTTAATGTATACTACTACTTAGTAGTAGCTTTCATCCAAATTTCAAGTTTGCTTTCTGTCATTATATTAACACCTTCAAATAGGAGCCTGAAATGTGGAAAAAACAAATGTACTTAGGTCGCAAAGACCTCTTCTTTGCTAATGGACATTTCCTGACTTGATGTATTTTTAGGGTGCTTTTGTAGCTTGTTGAAATGACATTAACAATGCCTCAACTCATTTCTCTCAAGGGACGCTACTTCATAACCTAACAGAACTAAACTTATAGAACTAAGCTTCAGAAGTTATTTCAGACTACTAAGACTAACTTTTCTACAATGAAAGAAATGGCAAGAAAATGCAAAAAAAAAGTTTATAATTCACTAGACATGAACTGGTACATAAACTTGGGTCGGGTACAATCCTCTCAGAAAAGGAAATCTGAAGAAAATGTATAAAAATATGGTGTTAAAATGATTAATTCTTGAATAGGAGGTATAGCATGGGCTAGTAAAGAACTGGTCTGGCCAGAAAAAATGAGCAACAATATTACATTTAGCAAATAATGTAGAGATTAGAAAAAAATATTTTTGTTTTACATTGAAAGAAAAATTATACCATGCATAGAAAAAACACAACTAATACTGAAAAGAAAATACAACTAGACAGAGTAGGTGAGGCTGGAATATCAACAGCCCCGTATCAGGTTACTCAATTGTTATATGAAAGATTAGTTTTGAGCTGAAGTTTTCAAACCAAAATAACAGTTTTCATCATTTTTTCTTTACAGTTCTATTTAAATTTATTTTGCTTTTAATACACATTTCTTCATTGTCTTGTATTTCTGCATATTGAGGAAATGTTAAATTACCCTAGCATTATCCTTCTTGAACCTGTTGTGTAATGACACATAAACCAACTGAGTCCATGCAGCTCAAGAGACCTACATACAAGGAGATACACTGATGGATACCGGGTTATGGAGTTAGCCATTTCGAGCTGCATCCACCTTCAACACTGACTTCAGAAAATTTCTCTTTAAAAGTACAACAAACTACATCAGATACCAGCAGAAGGTAAGACATGCAGGAAAAAAAATCTCAGCCATTTCTGAGCATGATAAAGCTTTTCATAATTTTAAGTCAGGAAGAAGAGGCCAGTATAAAGCTGTACACAAGACACAGAGTACAGAAGTGTGTGCTGCACACAGCATAAAAATTAAATGTGATCAATATACTCTTGAAAAGAGAATGAGAAATGGGAATTAAAAAAAAAGAATGGGAACATATTGGAGTTTATGACTGGTTAAAAGCTTCATAAGTCCAGCATATTCTTGAAGAAGTGAGGGAGAGGAGGCTTATGATGTGTGGGCAGTGTTCCGACAAAAATAGACATTTTAAGGAATCTAAATGAATAGGAGAGAAAGGCCTCTGGAATCCAAAACTGAAACCTATCCAAAACCACACAACTGCATACAAGTTGTGGCAACCAACGCAGTATAAAAATGATGCTTATCTTACAAAAAAAAAAAAAACAAGTAAGAAAGGGAACAAATAATATTGCTTTGTGAATTTGCAAGCAGGGACAAAAAGTCCTGATGACATCATCTGCCATAATGTAGTCTGTTGCATTAGTGAAGATAAATTGCTATCAGCCTGACAGCGCAAAACATTGTTTAATTTTCAATTGGACAAAAACGCATAAGCAAGTATCTTGCCAGGACAAATTTAACTAGATATCAAGACAGCAAATAGGTGAAACTATGGGAATGTACTAATAGCATATAGATGAAGAACAAAGTAGAAAAATAAAGTCATAAAATCACATCAGTTAGAAAGCACCTCTAGAGGACACTTGGTCCAACTCCTTGCTCAAAGAAAGGTCACCGTCCCTCAGATTTCTCTGGTCCACATCTAGTGAAATTCTTAATACTATCAGGGATTGAGATGCCCCAAGTCTGGTGGGCCCCTGTTCTAGTATTTCACTAGTTCATGGTGAGATATATCAAGCATGTCACCTCTGAGAAGTACCTCCATTCCACTCTGAATCTTTCTGTGAGCCTCTATACAGTGCAAGTATTAGCATGTTGTTACTCTGGGAGTCAGAGCACCTAGATTTCCTGCTTTTGCTATCTTTTGTTATCATGCTTTGAGTAAACATTTGTCCTGTACCTTTGAAACTAATGTATTTTCCCTCACTGGAGGAAACTGTAAAGTGTATATGATTGAGCTTGCACTTAAAGCAAGTTTACGGTTACATTTAATGACTGTAGGGGACTTTCACAACCTAAATGATTCTATGATTCCATGATACGTAATCCAAGTTTGTTACTGCAATTTGTGTCCATTAAATCTTGTCTTACTTGGCACCTCTGAGAAAGGTCTCACTCCATCTTCCCAAAGACTGCCTAAAACTTAGGCAGCTGTAGACAGCAACAAGGTCTCCCCAAGCATTAAACAAGCCCTGCTTTCTCAGCTGTTTCTTTTACATCTTTGCGCTACAGACCCTCAAGCATCTTGATGGCCATCCTCTGCTCTTCCACTGGTTATTTCAATGCCTGTCTGCTACTGGAGAGCCCGAAACTGGACCCAGCACCCTAGATTCACTCTCACAGGTGTCCAATAGAGCAGAAGGATTGCTTCCCTCCATCTCCATGTTGTGCCCCTGCTTGTACAATGCCAGATACTGTAGGCTTTCACTGCTGCCAGACCCAGGGTGGCTCCTGTGCAGCTCTCTGTCCCTCAGGGCCTTTTCTGCAGAGCTGCTACCCAGGTGGGCAGTGCCCAGCATGGACTTTTGCAAGCAATGCCAGGGAAAAATTAGATACCACTGCACTAACCTGTGCCCTCTAAATGTCAAAATTAAAGAGCTGAGGGAGAAGTTTAAGTACATCTTGCAATGCATAAAGACTCTGTCAACAGAGGAGCACACATTTCAAAATTAACAGATTCAGCAGCTGAAAGATCAGAACTGTATCAACATTGGCAACTAAAAATGTTGGAGGTGAAGCTGTAGCTTGTGAACAGACCCAACTGAGAAGGAAGATATTTTTGGAGAGAAGTGGAGCAAAGATCAATAAATGGAGAGAGCAAATATTTACTCCTGTGAGCTAATGAAGCAAGTTCCAAGAGTAAAACAGAACAAACATTTCTGCTCAATTAACCCTTTTTACAAAGAACACCCTTCTTGAAGCTCTGACTACCAGCTGAGGTCCTCAGCCATGGGCTGGGAGAAGAACCTGACCAGAAAGAGGCTCAGTAGAATTGTTTTCAGGTTCGTTTCTTGCAATGAACACATCAAGGGAATACATCCTTTATTCCTGGCATCCTTTACTTTTATATTTGTAAAACACTTGTGTGTTAACTATTCAGAATGTACCAGCTGTTATGAGACCCAGCAGGCAAATGACCCTCTGGAGCTTGCTGTGTGTCTCCAAGATCATGTTCAGAGGCAAACTGCCAGACAGCCAGAGAGGAATGGTTTGCCATACATTTACAGTGACACCTTGAATTGGACTGGGTACAAATTTTGTCTTAATTCTTAGTTTACATGGAAGTAGAAAAGTGCTGCTTTTGCCCATATTCAGGAAAACCTCTGGCCACATCCTCCCTTTACTCAGATAAAAAGTTCTGGAAATATTTTTTGAGCAAAGGATGGCAAAATTGCTTACTTCCAAATATGCCTGAAGTGATGGTTACTTTTTGCATATGTTTCCTCCATGGTAAGGTAGACAGAACAGAGTGTATTACGTTAGGTCAAAGGCTTAAATATTAGCCTTAAATATTTTCTTGTCAATCTAAGTCTAATATCAATTCATTGCCAAAAAGAATCAGCTGTAATCACCATCTGGAATATGCTTTAAGCCTAAGTGTGACATCCTTAACACATTGCTGAGAAACATATAAGCTCATACTTACGATCTTCCGCATGATTGTTATTACCGTATTTGTAAGTCATCTAGCCAAAACTGAAATAATTTCAATTAAAGTCTTGCAGTTGTTTTGCATTTGTAGGTGTCATTCATTTGACAGATTCAGAGCAAGGATGATTAAAACATTCATTCATCTATTTGAATATATTTGCATATGCAAAATAAAATATGAACAAAGTCTCTAGCCATATAATTTGGAAAGGAAAACTTACCATTTATTTATTAACTCCTTTTGAGCCTTATTTTCCACTTAAATCTGTGGTAAGGGAGTGTTTGTGTATACTGTGGGTAACTTTCAGGTTCACATTTTATCATGTTTATCATGGTATATTTTATCAGTGTTTATCAGCATCCAAGACCAAAAAACTATATTATATCTCTACTAGGTATTAGCAATTTTAGTTGCTAATATCCATGTATATCAAAAAGTACCTAGCTGTCTTGCTGTGCTTAACAGCTTAAAAAATGTTATTCTGGCTTATCGATAGTCAGCAAAATTATATTTCATTGCTATAAAATCTAGAACAGCTCCTCAAGCATAAAATAATATCACAGTATTATTCTTCATCTTAAAAAAATTATCAAACAACCCTCCAAAACTGAACTAAAATAATATATTATTTCTTATTTTGAAAAAAAAAAAAACAAACAGGAAAACCATTATCAGTCTATCATATGCAATCTCATGTTGAGCTCTTTTTTCACGTTTCACCAGAGGGCCACTCTGCCAGTTTTTATAGGCACAGTTTTAACAGAAGAGTGGCATTCACACCCAGATAAGCAGCACTGTGGTCACATTAGTGAGTTTTCATCAGAAATTCACTTAGCCTTGATGGAGATGTATATTAATGAGACACTGAAGCCAGAAAATCGCTGCAGCTGCTGAGCAACTTTCTAAGGAACTGGAGAGTGTGCTGAGAAAGAATACACTCCCTCTAAATGTACCTCTCCAGTAAAATATAGCATGCTGCAGAAAATCAGAGGAAAATGCTTCAGTCTAACTATTGAAATACTCGTCACAGTGTCACATGCCAAATAAAACACACTCTTATTCTTTTGATAGGCATCAAGAACAACATTGGCCCAAATCAGCAGGTTTGGGGAAGGTGACGTAGGAACAATTATAAAAGCACCAAGTGAGTTTTAAATATTTTCAGTCTTAGAAAAGGGGGAAATGAATGAAGGCGTGGAGTTCATGTGCACAGAAAAGCAAGTAATTTTAAATACTTTGCAATAGTATGTCAAAATACTAGAATAAGAATTTAGCTAGTTTGCCAATATGATGATGTAAAAGAAATTTTGAGCAGGAAGCCACCTGAAAATGTCAGCCACTTCATGTCAAGATACTCATGAGTCGGAAAAGATGTAAAGAGCTATATAGTAGTATTAAAAAAAAAAAGCAGAAATGTCACACATGCAATACCACAATTTAAACAACTGCAAAATGTCTGAGACTGAATTCTGATACACAGTTGTTTATAGCTTATTGCCCTGTAATGGAGCTAATAAAAAGTCTAGAAGGGAAAAGATGTTCCAAATTTGGTCCTGGCGTAAAAAGACTGACTCAGCTCCCTTGATTTCATTTGAGTTCAATTTACTTGCCTTCAAATGAAATCAGTCCAATATTCTTAAAAGAAACTGCAATGAAATCATTAGTCTTTATCCACCAGATGTTGATAATTCAACACTGACTATTTTTTAGAACAGTATGTTTAAGTTTCAGAAGCTCCCTCTTTCAGGAAGGTTAATTACTCTAATGTGTTTATCTAGTTCTCTAACAGTAATACCCTATGTCACATGGTAATATCACTTTAAAAATAGGGCAGATTAAACAAATCTCTTTACTTGTCCTGCAAAAATATTGGTTGTGGTTTAAAATGCACTTTCATAAGTATGCCATTAATGGCTTGTCTTCTAAACCATTAAGGCATATGTAACCACAGTATTATGTTCTTCATAAACCCTGAGGCAATGTTGAAAGAAGATAAACAACGACTTAATTCTAACTGCTATTGGCTAAATCTGAATGTGCAATGAATAGATAAGATCAAAATTAAGCAACACTGAAGATCTGCTTATGCAAAGTAATATGCACTTGCTAAATTTTACTGCAGATTATTTCTGCAATTTTCATGTTTAACACCTTTAAACAGGAAAAAATCATACTGGTATGAAAAACAAGACAACAATTTACACCATGCTTTTAACTTTTAGCTCTGTTCTGCAAAGTGCTATATGACCTGACACAAAACACAAGTTTTTGCAGGATCAAGCCCAAACCTGACATCTAAGTAACCAAATGTTTAACATGGATGCCCAGCTTCTGCCTCAGTGCCTTGAAGTGGAATGTAATTAATTCACACAGTCCCTGGGTCATGAGGGGACTGACCACCACACCAGCCCTTTCTTGCGAGAAATGCTTTTTCCAAAGCCGAGAGGAGCCACCACCTCTGATGGGACTGTACTGGTCCCCATACCCATGAACAGCCTGGAAATGGGGTAAAAACGTTTGTTGATAAAAACTGGTCATGGCAATAAGGGCAAGGATCACTTGAGACACACTGCAGAAAGACATTATAAAAATGAGCAATAATATAACAATAACTTCTATTTGAGTGTAAAGTAACATACAAGGTTAAAAAAAATACCTTAACTCCATACCCAAGATGATGGGCACTGAGCTAACTATTGTATTAGAAGCAAGACCTCAGGTGATGATAGTCCCATGAAAAAAGGACCTTAATGATCAGCTGCGGTCAAAAAAGTAAATCATATGTCGGAAGTTACTGAGAAAGAAATAGAGACCAATATAAAGACTTCGGTATAAATGTGGCTTTCTTGCATCTTATATAGGTATCTTTTCCTAAATTGGAAACAGAGTACTCAGTACTCAGCAAGAGTTGCTTTCTAACATCTGTTGCCCACTATTATTCATAATCAGAAGAGTCAGACTTGCTAAACAAAATACTGGATTGCTATTAGCAACACAGGAAAAATTAAACATTATAGTTTTGATAAAAATTGCTCTGAAATAGAGTATCTTTACCTTAGAAACTCTGACTACACTACTCACATTTTCCATTTCAAATAGCAGCTTCATTAGTTTTCTTTCAGAAATAACTAAGTTAAAGTAAATGTTCTCACGAAAAGCAGACAGAATTTACACTTGGAAAAAAAAAAAAAAAAGACCAGTAGATGAACTTTGACAAGAGGCAAACAGTAAAATCTCAACCATTTTACTATGATGATTTTACAGAATGCTGAAGGCTTCCCAGTAGACATCTGTATTTCATCAGATGAATTTATCCCATGTGTCCATACAACTTCGAACTTGACTTCAGTGTCTAGGCACTAAGAGGAATAGAAAATAAACAATAACAACTACGAAACTTGGAGATTACAGTGATATCTCAGTGAGTGAGCTATTGGAATTCAAATCAATTTATTAATACCAGTTATAAACTATACTATAGTAGTCCCTGAAATACCTGGCTCAACACCTTTACATAACTGTGCTGGTATTATACAGACAGCAATAGAAAACAGTCTCTTCGCTATGGAATTCAAGACCCAAAATTTAGATAAGGCAGAGTAAATGGCCAAACTAGACTTGCTGGATCAAAGGTGAGCCAGAATTGTAAGTCAGCAAAAAACCACGAAGTTTGGGAGAGTGAGTGGAGGCTCAGGTTTCTACTCATATAAACAAATTAGAGATAAGAGAAAAAATGTCAGGAAAAGGGAGTCAAAACAGTATAGAAGATGGGAATTCTTCCTTTCCTGAAAACCTGGGTGCCAGTAGTCTTTGATGCACAGGTTGCTTTTGTGTTCCCCAAACTGCCTGATGAAATTCTTGCAATAACCTCCTGGGTACCACAGCCTGCGTGCTTTCAGGGTACAATGCTGCAGCAAGAGAAGCACAGACTATGATAGCATTTCTTTAAGTACTCTCCTCAAATAGCGCCTTGGGAACATGTCAGAGCAGGGATCTTAGAAGCAGTTTTTATTTTTGATTCACAATTTCAGAAACTGAAGTGGTTCTGAAAAGGTTAGCGAAGTGACTACATTAATCTGGTGTCACTGGGATTAAAAAGACAAGTACAAATGAATAGCTGCAGGAAGAACATTATGTCTATAAACAGGTGAATACTGACAAATAATTCCAGGGAATATTAACACTGCTTTTCTGTCAAATCCTTTTCACTTCTATTCACAGCCATCTCTTTGCATTGCAGGAATAATTTGCCAAAGCAGGTCATTTAAATTCGTGCTAGAGAACACTGGAAAACAGAATTTTTATTTATAGCTGGGGATACTTGTACCAGAAATACGACTGATTTTTTTCTATCCTGGGAACACAAAAGCACGTGAAACGTTTGCTCAGTCAAAATCAGCTGAAATTTGAACACCAGCTTCACTTTCCGTTCCAGCAGATGAGTAATTGCTTTCAGAAATAATGCAGCAAACAGTTTCTACTCAATAAATCTGAAAAAATGCCACGTAAATAGTGAACAGGGAAAATTAGGTTTGACTGTTTCATATTAATCTAGCAAAAAAACCAACTCATCTCTGTGTCAGATTCGTTAAGCAAGCAGACATGCTTACACTGTGACAAGACTGTTCTTCAAATAGCAGCAGGTCCCACCTCATCTATTAGTTGTGTATCTATCTCGGTAACTTCAAATTTGCACTGTAGTGTAACCAAGCACAGTCAGGCATTAAATAAGGAAACTAGCATTTCTGGAATCACTTATATATGAGGAAATTACCATTTCTAGAATCAGCTACATTTACTTGAGGAAGCAAATAAAGAACCCATGAATTATTCCACATGAAAAGAGAGTTTCTAATAAAATGTGTCTGCAGTAATAACAGACTACAGTATAACTACACAACGGTAGGGATGAAAAGTCATTTATAGCACTGTAACTTGGAAATCTGCTGCTACTAAGGCACTGCAAATTCTGTAAGTATGGCTGGAAGAGGAGGTTTGTCTTGTCTCAGGGAAAGAACATCAGATGGACACCCCACTAGGCTCTCTCTACATCTTGCACAGCTTTTAGCCGTGATATGTACAAGCATATTCCTCTTTTCTTTTTTAATTATAAACTCAGCTTTGTTTAGTAAATTAAAAAAGTCTGCTTTCAAAATCGTAAAACCACATTTCCTTTCTCAGAACAGTGTACATTCTAGAGTGATGTATTTGTTGTTCAAATACTTTGCAAGTAATAAGTGAAAAATAAATGCAAATAATGCAGGTTCACGAGTGATTTGAAGTGTTAATTAATAAAAGCAAACTCAGTACACACTACAAACAGTGGGAGTGTTCGGTTAAGTTCTGAGATAAGATTTACTTATTTACGCATTCTAAGTGGAGGTCATACTATTTGAATAGCTACAAAAAATAACAGCGCTTAATTTTGTAAATTCTCGTGTGCTGTAGATTAGATCTTTGTTAGAAAGATTGATCTAACAAAACTCTTTTTGCCCACAGAATGAAACCTACTTTTTCCTTTCCCTCTCTCTAAGAAAACCACAGTAAGATCCTTGCTTGAAAATAAGTGAACAGTCACAGTATATTGTGTTTCTTTTGTTGTTAGCCTAGAAAAACAGAAGTCTACATTTTTCTGACATGCTAGTGGAGCTGAATATTGGTGGAAAAAAATAACTCTGACATAGAGTAAATTATTGGCACTGCTCCTGCAAAGTTGTTGCCGGAACCTGACCTTGTGTTTCTTATTCCTTATTAGAAATGTGCATACAATTAGTACATGTTTTCTCTATTTCCACTGAGAGGCAGTAAGCCTTATCGGTGCCATGCCATTGACTCTACAAGTAAAATTATCAGGAAGCATGTATTTCAGCTGCTGGTACACTGGGGTATGTTTTCTGCTAATTGTTCTGTACTGCTTTATAATTATGCTTTGTTTATTTAGTTTTGTTTGTAATTAGTAATTTTTATTAGACCTGATATATTCAGTGTGGCTTGTAATACTGTATATAAATAGAAAAAACACAAGTGTATTAGGGGAAAAGTTTGGATGTTTTGAGAAACTCCTTTACAGTGAACTAAATAGGCCAATAGGATACTCTCCATTTCCCTCTCTTGCAGCTAACAACCTTGGGCACCCTCCTGCTGCATCTGAAACAATGTGACTTCCAACATCAAATGAAGTATTTCAGGTAGCACTATAGCGCAGTTAATGAGCAAATATAGAACGCCATTTGATGCAAGATTTCTTAAGAACTTGTCAATGGATTGTATAAGATGTGAATGTCTTTGTCCTACTTAGCCGAGACAAGGGCATAGATTGCATTATTCATTATAATACGAAAACTGAAGCAAGTCTTTGTTGCCTGCTTTTGCAATTTAACTGTACTGCTTGTGATATTAGCTCTTTTTTATTTTGAAGTCTTGTGATACTGTATTTAAATCCATTAATAGACTAGAATATCATCATTTGGGGGCTTAGATTTAATTTAACCATTTAAGTCAGGCAATACTAAAACTAGATAACATGATTCTCTCCAATGTCTCTTAATGAGCTAACGTAACTTTTTTTGTTACTTCTATGAAAATACCTCTAAGTATGTTTCATTTTTTCATATCCATTTCCCTTGCTCCTTCACAAGATCAATACACATAAATTTTATTCCATTTATTGGAAAACTGATGAATGATGAAGTTCACAACTCAAGTAATGGATGTGACAAAATTTGGCCTTATATATCACATGTCTAACAAATTGCTTGCTGTAGAGAAATCAGGACAACGTATTTTCCCCAAAGCTTTCATGTTGCTATCTTCATGAACAGCTTCCATTTTATTAATTAGAAAGTATCAATCTTTAGTTACTGCATTTCAGGATTAGTTTAGGAGCTTGATAGAGAAGTGAATGGAGCTCAATGTTACATGAATATTGAACTACTAAAAAAAGATCTTACGACCAGTAAGTGGTCCATTTTATAAAAACTCTTTACAGACTCAGTCAAATAGGCTTACTTTCTCACTGACTCCCTATAAGTTGTAAGACAAAGATCATATGCTTCCACCCTGCCCAACACCCTACAGCCTCATGGCAAAGAGAGATGTCACATCAATAGAACTTGTGCAAAACGTAGCCAATAAAGGAGCCAACAGTAGCTCCCACCTTCTAATGCAATTGCAGCGGACATCCTGGTGAAAGTGAATGAGGAAGTAGAGAGAATAAAGGGAAAAAACAAAACAAAACAAAACAAAAAACCAAAACCAAACCAAACCCCAGCGTGGCATAAAAGAATTGAAATTCTTATTCCTGCTATAATAGTGAAACAACGAAATCTAAACCAGTAAAAGTATGAAGATTCAAAAAAAAAAACTCGGATTACCAGCAAGAGATACAAAGAGATAAAATGAAAGCTTGGGCTGAGGGCACAATTCTCATTACACCCTGGAAGCATGGGCTGGAAGTACTCCAAGAGATCAGACTGTCTGAAGGTAGGATTACCTACACCTACAGCATTTGCCTGACCTGGATAGACCAGGACAGGATCCTATGGAATACCTCTGGTTATGTATGTAAATCTCTGAAGCACTATTTATTTCTTAAAACTACATTTTCCAGCCAGGTTAGTTCCCATACAACCGTACTCTGCTCACACAATAGACTGACCTCCTGTTCCATGCAGATAAAGCGTACTTAAATGCAATTTAAAGGACAATTTGAAATAATACCTACATAATGATGTGTAGTGTGAAGAAGAACATGGGGAAGTAGAAATTGACTGAATTTAAAGCATGGTGGCTTAATAATACATCATTTGACCTTAGCTAAACACATACTTTACTTTTCTAACTTTACATTGCTTTCACTGTTATTTTCCATCAAGTCAAAACTAACAAGAAAGCAGAGAGCACACTCCAGCATACTCCAGAAATACCATCAGTTATGTGGTGGCACTGGTTGTTTTCACTTTAAATGAAATAAAATTCATTGTGGTTATAGACATGATATGAAACCTAAACTGGCATATAAATTTATGACGGATAAATTCCCTCTAAAGCTGCTGCCTATTTCCTTAGGTTCTTTGAAGGTGATAATAAAACGTCAAAATATGCTAAATTTTGTGACAGCCCATACAGCTTAATACTGACTCTCAACTTGAAATGGTTCAAGTATTTTAAATAAATGCTCTCTATTTCTTCTCCTAATTCTCTGAAGGCCACTTCAGTAGGTATTCTCAAAGCGGCCTAATACAAACCATTGCGAGTCAGTGCCTCAAAGAATTGATAAGGGACTATTAATGACATTAGTTTTAACAACAATATACATAGCTTTTATATAGTAGTTAGTAAATTGATTACTTCATGATGACAGAGGAGGGCCCCTGTTTCAGGCTGAAAGACCTGCCTCTGCCTGACAGGAGGTATGCCTGAACCATCAGAGTACAGCATGTACTGAATGGCAGAATCCTACACTAGTCTGGCGTCTGTGTTTTATGTTATTTACCCAACCACATTTGGGTCAAGGTGAATGTATGCATTTGGGAGCACAGCTTTCAGAACGATTTTGAATTCTATTCTGAAACAAATTCCTTGGCACAATTAACAGCATAAATATTGGGTACCACGAGTTCTCCCTAAATATAATTTCCATTATAATTTTTATGCTTTCCATATTATTAGCTTTTTACTGTTGCAAAAAGCAGAGGAGGTATATAGACATTAAAATGAGAAGTATTAAATAATGTATGCTGTAATTGAAAAGTAAAAGCCAGACAGCATCAAAAGTGTTCCAGGCACTATAATGGTTTTTATCTGTTCCTGAAAATGAGTCATCGTATTTCAGCAAATGCACGGTCACTAATCTTACTCTGCATAAAAATATGTGATGGTTTTATGCAACTCAATAGTAGATCTGACAAAAAAAAAATTAAAAAATATCTCATATTGGGAAACATACTTATTTGGAAACGAAAGAACTCCACTTCTTTCAACATTTTCTGGAGGAGGAAGTTAAAGAGTTGACGATGTCTAAATAGCCTGTCTCTCAATTAAAACTAAAATTGTAACAACTGCATATATAATAATGCAGATAAAAAATAAAAGTGAAAACAAAAGTTTTGCTTTTATCAAGCTAAAATACTCCAGCTTAATTGAAAACTATTATTCTTGATTCTTCTTTACCAAAGCAAAGAAAGATGTCAAAATCATAAAATCCTTCACAAAATAGGATGGCTGAACAAGAGATAGTCATGCAGCTGTAGCTGCTGTCTCTTAAAGTTACATCCTGAACATGTAAGATTATGGTCTTATATTCGCTAAGGTTTCTTTGCCATCATTCTCTAAATAAAATAAGCAATGTCTTTGAGAAGTGAAAGTGAGTAACTTAATTCAGAGCGTCCTGAAATAATAATCACAAATCTGGTTTGGTAAATCAATCAATATTAAAAAGTCATAAATAAATTGTTCCTATATTGACTTTCCTCACAGTTAGGTTGCACTCTAGAACTACGTGAACATACATATACAATATACAAAAATGGCTCTTACCTGTAGATAAATAAAGATACACAAATTACATAAATCACAAAAATGAGCTTTGAGCTAACAAAGTAACATTGTCTCCTGTCAGTGGTTGGGGTTGAGGAGAGAGAAAAGAAGGCAATAACTGGAAAGGGGCAGGGGGTGACAGAACAGTTAAAGCTGCTGTAAGGATGTTGGTTCTGTGTCCTGTTATTTTTATGTCAAAAGACATATTTCCCAATAATATCATTGATGCAAGTCTCCTGATTGTTTTATCTAGTTGCAACCTGAAGAAAGCAGATGAACTTTCTTCACTTTTCAAAGTCACAAATATACTTGTACTCTATATCTGTTTTTTTACCAGCAATCAAATAATATCAAGCTCAATGGAACTGAGAACATTTCTAAAAATATGATGATTAAATTTATCTGGACATCAATTTGCTTAGGTATGAAGGGCTATTAGTAAGCAAACATTCCATTACAACATACATCAAAAAGCCTGGTCACTTTACAGAGTTCACTAATAATAAGGAGAAACAGAATTATAATACCGCACTGGCATCGACCATTTTCTCAGCAATGAGCAGCTGTTTTGCAGCACTGTTAATATTATCTTTTCATGAGCTGCCAGCTCTGACACTTAAAAAGCAACTGCTTCCACCTCTTCTGTCTCTGGTGGTTCTGAACACCTTAGAGTAATGTGACAACTGGCAAGGCTAAGGAAGGCAAATGGAGAAAAGTTAATTTTCAATGGAAATAAGATAGGAACAGCAGTGCAGAAAATATTACACAGAGTGGTTTCAATTTGATACTGAAATTTTGAAATAAGATGCATATATAACATCATTTAGGACTGAGCAGGAAAGGTTCTGATCAACCCAAAAGCCTCTACAACTTCAAACAAGACACAGACATTTTTATAAGCACCTTGAGAGGCCCAGGACATTTTTGCTATACAACAAAAAACAAAGGGGGAGGCTTTTCTCACTACGCATCCTGGAGATCTGAGACAAGGAATAGATGAATTATTTCCTAAGTAATTGCTTAGTGAATAAAACAGAAGTGCTTCAACAGCTCAAAAAGGGAGAAGACAGTCGTCTGATACCTTGGACCGCTTACGAGGGAGCATAGCAGCATAGCTGGGCAGGGGCTTTACCTGCTTCTCCTGCACTCTAGACAACTTAAACTCATTTACTGAACATCATTCTTTCAGGCATCTTACTCTCTCACCACCCCACCACCACTTTGATGAAAAATATTCAGATCTGAGGTTTTTCCTCACTAAAGAGCTGTCATTTGTAACTTTTTTTTTTTTTTGCAACCATGAATTGGCATCCTCTGTTGAAAGCTCACATTTGCAGAAAATGCCAACTCTAATTATCCTAGAGCCTTAACTTGTCACTGCCAAAATGAAGGCAAGATTGGCATGCCACTTGGGTGTGTTACAACACAAGGTCAGACATTGCTACTGCTGTTACTGGAATTGTCTGTAGTACATAAAAATAGCAGAACAAGAAAAGAAAATCCCTGCTAATGGGTAAGGAATATTTAATAGTCTAAAAGTGAAATTTTCCTTTCATTGATTACAGAAACCTCCCTACTGCCACTTCCCAAAAAAATTAAAAGGTGGAAAAAGTAGCTGATGCCTAAACAAGTTATACACATGGAATATGCCATTCACAGCAGACTGAAAATATTATTAATTTTAAATATGTTTTTCCGAGAAACTGAAGCTCGCTGGCCTTACAGCTACAAAGCACAGTTGCATTTTTCATTATTTTCACTTTGCTCATGAAATTGAAAATAAAAATTTGTATCATGAAGTGGAAAATCCTGGAATTCCACACCTGTACTGGGGCATGGTACAGCAGACAGAACCCCTGGGAGTTTCCTGATGTCCCGCCTCTCCCTACACACTCACTCACGGGATTCCCCTATAATTGTGTCTTGAATATGGAGAATCACTGAATTTCAGAGATTATGAAATAAAAAATAATAGAATTCTGAAAAAGTTCTTTTTGAAATAGTAGATGGCGTGTGATATTTCTCCTCAGAAATACAGTTTATTAAAAGCACATGAAGTCTATCTTTTCTTTAGAATCTGCTATATTCAAATTTAAGCCTTCATACTGTCTTCAAACTGTTCCGCATTTCAGCCCTGAAACCTAAAATCTGTCAAATGCTCCAGAATGAAGGCTGAACAAAACAATGCTGCTCCCCAGCAGAACTGAATGTTTCACATCAATACAACTTGCATTTCTTTAGAAGTTCCTTAACAGATGATATGAAAACATACCAAAATAAGACAATTCACATTACATACTACTTCGGGG
>NW_009922105.1:0-14293 GCF_000696875.1 Nestor notabilis
GGTCCGTTTCCCGCCCGGACAGCGCGCTGCCGCTGCCATTCAGGCCACCTCCTGTTGCCGGGGCTCCGGGAGCTCCCAGGCGGGGAAAACGCGGCCTTGGCGCGCAGGCCGGGCCACGGCTGGGGTTACCTGCGTTGCCTCAAGCTGACGACTTTGAGCGCTTTTACAGGCGTCAGTGTAATTGAACCCGCCCATCTTCAGTCTTGTGAAGCTTAAAAGTTTGTATTACGAGTCTAACTCCAGCAAATTGTTGCTGGTGTTCAGCCGTAATAATAGATCAGAGGCAACAGCTGTTGCTTGTAGAATAAATGTAGTTGTAAAAGGTGGAGTAGAGCATCTCGGGATGAACCTGTGTTTCAGACACTTTGCTGTCATTTTATCCTAACTTGCGTGAAATAAATGTGGTCTTATATAAAATCTTGGCTGGTACCTGCAGTACTGCAGCTTTCTCTGCGTTCTTCATTAACGTCAACAAACTGTAAATGGCACCCCGTTTTCTCAAAGGTTTTATTTGTGTTGGCTTGGGCTATGGAACAATGGACACACCTCCAGTTGATACTGGTATTTTAAAGAACTCTCGTATGGGAGCTGCTGTTTGTTGCCTTGTTTTGTCAGATTACATAAAAAATTGCAATAAGTACTTGTGCCTGCCTCTGATCATTTGCTGTTGAGTGAGCAATTGTAGTAGCACAGATTGGGTTTTGCACCATGATCGTGGAATTTTTTAGGAAGTCATGTAAATCCATGCGAGCCATGGCATCTGTGTGACCTACCTTGCAGGTTTTAGTAGTGCAAATTTACCGAATGTAGACTAGATTGGAGATTTTACTGCTTCATTCTTTCATCCTTTACGTATTCATTATAGATTGGTGAAAATGTTGATTTCATCTGAATCTTTGTCATCTGTGAAGTTGGGTGCCCAGTCATTAGCACCTCTTTTAATGAGGTTGCCAAGATACATAGTAATTTGCTGTAGCCATATGAGGCTTAAGTTTCTATTTGAAAACTTTACTGTTGCATTACTTATCAGATTTAATTAGAAGTGTGTGTATGTGTGGTCTTTATACTTAGACCTTGTATTACTTTTGTAGTCACATACATTTCTGTCCCAAATGAAGTACACTTTTTTGGGGGCTTTTTTGTGTGCGTGGGTTGTTTGTGTTTTTTTTTTTTTTTTTTTTTTTTTTTAAATATAATGTTACCTGTTCCTTTTATGCCTCTTATGATTCTGTAACACTTTGTCTGGCCCAATTATTTACCTCCTTTCTAAAATATTTTCAGTATTTTTTTGTCTCCTTTCATAGGAAGCCTTTTAATTTTAAGGCCTTAAACCTTGTGGCATTTATTTGACCATATTCTATTTCTGCCTTCTCCTTTTTGAGGTATTGTGATCAGAACTGAATGTTGATATTTCAGTTGAGAGTATGTTGTTGATACAGCTATTGATACTGTGGAATGCTTCTGTAGCTTCTGCTCTGTTCTCTGTAACTTCTGTCATCTTTTAATAATTATTTTTTTTTGTTAGCGCAAGCTGAGCCATTTTCACTGAAATGTGTCTTTTTCTTAGTCTAGAAGTTAAACCAGTATGGGATGTATGTATGATTCAGATAATGCACACTGACAAGACTTACCTTGATTTCACTTACTACTAACTGTGGATGTTAACCATTCACTAAAGTCATCTTGGAATTCCCCTTGACATTCTCCAAGTATTCACCAATCTATAAAAAGTATGCTTACCTTGAAAAAAAATGTATAGCTCTTCTCTAGACTTTATAGATTAATCAGCCCTCACATGGAATCAGGAAACAGTTATGTCCTTTTAAACAGGGTCAAAAGATAGATAACAATACTCTTCTTTTTAAGACAAACAATCAAAACAAGCGTTTAATATGTTTTCTTTGTCCTGTGATACTTAATTTCCAAAGTAGCTTCCTGGGTCTTTCACCAGACTTTTCACACATTTGTACCCTTTTAGCTACTGCTTTTGGTTGGCATTTTTTTGAAAATTAGTGAATTATGGAGTCAAGTTTACTTTGCCAAGCCCTTTATAGGTGGATACAGTGTTTGTAATGTCCCAAGTCTGTAAGTTGGTAGGAGAGTGGAGATATTTTTTCTTAGCTGTTAGCTGCTTTTTTTCCTCTGACTTTTTTAAAACAACAAACCATACATGTTATTTATGAAATTTGCAAGTGTGCGCAATAACATCTTTAAAAATAGTTCATTACTTTTTCATATATTTCGTTATTACTTAATGAAAATTATAGATTTCTTTTCAAGATTTATGGAATACTAGGATTGTTTGAGGGAGGGGGTAGCTTGCTTTCTCTTTGTGTTTCCTGATAACTGATTCTTGGTACCCTTTTTTTTTTTTCTTTTTTTAATGGGGAAAGTATATGACTGTATTTAAGTAATTGTATAAGAATCTTGCTTTTTGGCTGGAACAATTATGCATATTCAAAGGAAATTGTAAATTGTGTTTTTGTTTTGCTGAACTTGAGTTGAAAGGTAGATAGCAGTGATGATAGACCAGATAAGAAAGCTGACAGTAGAAATGTTGATCCTGAGTTGTTGGAATAGATTGTAATTGAGCTATATGTGGTTAAGACTGACTTGACTGCTTGAGAGGTCAAGCAAGAATGTCAAGAGAAGTGCCACAGATAAAGATGTGTGGAACTGTAGAAACTTGTTTGGACTGTGAGGGCAGCCTTCCAAAGGAGATGCTACACAGGAGGAGGTGTGAAGCATGGCAACTCTTGAAAATTTTCAGCTTTCCTGATGCATAGAATGTTGAATGTTAAAATTCTATTATTGTAACTTAGAGTCTTTTACCTAGGTAAGCAAACGGTACTTAATGGCACTTCTGGAACACTGGAGATGCATAATTTCTTAAAACCTTGTGTAAAAACTGTGCTTTGAATTATTAAGTATTTAGAAATTGTACAGACTAATCTTACTTTTCTGCTTCATATAGATTTTGAAGATGATGATGTGTATGGCCAGTCAGTAGAAGATGATTATTGCATTTCTCCTTCAACAGGTTAGTTCAAATGATTACATATAAGCATTGTCCATTGATTCTTACTCTGATTTTTATTTCCAGAATAAAGCAATATTAAAAAGCGGGTGGAACCTTTGAAAGACGCTAGCTGCCATAATCCTGTTAAAGTCAGTTAGGTATTAAGTATTGTAATTTTGGAAGTCACATTAGACAACTGGGCACATCTTCAATCGTGCAAGCGTATTAACTTGGATGGTCAAAATGTAGTTGGTAATGTAAAAATCTGGTTTATGGGAATGTGTTGATAGTCTTGAAACATTTGTATCTTTGAAAATTGTTAGTAGGATCTAGCTGGGTGTAAAAGTTCTGGTTCTGCAGCTGCTAGTTGATGTCTTTTACACAATTTTGAGTAAATGTTGGGTAGGGAGTCTTTTTGCATTACTGGATACAGCACTAGTCCTCATGCAAGATAATAAACCTTCTGGCATTTGAAGTGTTGCAGAATAGGTATAAAAATAGTGATGCTGTGTGCTCAGGTAAGACGTAGTTAGTGGCTCAACCCAGCTGAGTTCTGACTGCAACCGTTAGGTTGTGTTATCCAGCCAAATCTGTGGCAAGATTATCCCTTCAGCGTTTCTCCAGATTTGGCGGCAGTGTTTCTAGATCTCAGTAGGTCCTGAAAATACTATGGCTGATGTTGTTGGGAAGCTGTGCTACTGCAAGTAACTTGGCTGGATCTAAATCCACTGAGACTGCGATGTAGTCTGTGACCAGGCCACAGCTACTTATGTCAAATAGGTCTTGAAAAATCTGTTCCTCTGACATCCTGTTGATTTTTAGATAAGCAAATCTAGGTGCGTATTTTTATTATTTTTAGTAACATTCCCCAAAAGATTGTCTTTCATTCAAATTCTAAATTTAATTGCTAGAGGTTTTCAGACATTTTCTAAGAATTATCTTAGCCTTGTTTTTATGATGAAAATGTGCAACGTTTACTTTTTACTCAAGTATAAACTGCTAAATTGTAAAACTAATTCTTGTTTGTGCACAGTAGTTTTCCTAAGTATTCTTCTTACGTATGCTTCATTTATAAATTAATCTGATGTAGACTGTATAGCAATCTTTTAATAGTTGCTTCAGTTATGGTGATTGAATATGAAATTGTATGTGTGTGGGAAACAGTTGTTAAGGCTATACTACTTCTGAATATACATATGCTTTCAGTATGTATTTCAGAGCTGGGAAGAATATTACATAACATAAAGAAATTTGTTTACATTATACTTTGTACAGTTCTGAGGGTATGTAATAACTGGGGCTCGTGTTCAGCAAGAAGTTTATCTATATATGCCTTAATGTGTTGCTAAATCGTAATGAAATTATGCATGTGTTTAAAGTTTTGTGTGAATATCCATTTTAACTCATGGACTTATTTCTAATGAAATTCCAAGAAGAGAAGAATGTGTTCAGCTCCATTAAATTGTTACTGGTAGTTTCACAATGCCACACTGTAAAAGCAACATTATTTTCATGCCTTTTTTTTTTTTTTTTTTTTTTTTTTTTTTTTTTTCTTTTTCTTTGACTTGCAACTGAGGTAAAAGAATAATTGTGGAGGAAAGGTCTCAAGACGTTTGGGCAGAGGTGGTAATTTGGAAATATAGGAAATACTGTTTTTCAAACAATATTTTAATTTGTTGGAATACTGAACTTTGCAGAATTGTTGGATATCATGCATACAAGGATATTGCCTGGCCTGTGGTTTCACGATGATAATTACTTATTTATATTCTATCATGAGCTGCTGTATGGTGTGTACACTCTATCAGGTAGTAGTCATACAGTAGTGTCCCTTTTTTCCCCCCAAAACCACTGGAAAAGGTCAGCACCCTAAATTTTTTTCCCTTTAGGTATGTTTTGTTTTTAAAGGAGGAAAAAAACATTTGACTTTTTTATAATACTTTGTTTTTTACCTAATGCAGCAGCTCAGTTTATCTACTCCAGACGAGACAAACCAGCAACATTTGCTGAGCCATTGGAAGAAGAATATGGCTATGAACGTAAAGATGATACTGCTGATTATTTCACATCCAATCATCAGCTGACTGAAGTTGATAGAGGTAATTATAGAAAATAAGTAATTCTCAGAACAATCTCTTGTGAATTTAGGACTTACTAAAAATAGTCTTAATTTAAATGTTTGTTACTTGACTGACACTGCTCACAATTTTGTAATCTTGTAGAGTAACACCTTCCATGAGCGTAGCTTCAGTGGTGATTATTCAAGTTCATAACTACTTTTTGTATGTTGCTTGTAACTTGGTAGCATACATTGAAATATGTTTCTAGTTAGAAAATTGGTATCTTTAGATATCCGTATCATCTACAATCTTTACTTACCTGGTTTTGAATTCATTAGACTTTGGTTTCCATTCAGTCCTCCAGCCGTGAACTCTACATTATAAGCGGAGTTCTGATCTGTGATGTTGAATTCCCTTAGCAAAGTTCTTTAAACATCACTATCTTTGAGGAGGTGTTAAGATAAAATATCTGTAGTTGTCTTCCTGTTCTTCAGTTCTTGTTTTCTAAAACCTGAACTGACAGGAACCATAATATTCAGGAATATTTTCTTTTCTTGTGTTTGTATGTCTGACCAGCACACTACTTTCAGTGAGTGTCAGCTTGGTGAATTTTCAGTCTCTTGTGCAGCAAGTCAAGATTTACAAAACTTACCTTAGTCAAGGCTTATACTGGTTGCAGAAATATGCTCCACAGGAAATCGATCTTTTCAGCTAAAAATGTATTACAGTTTTTGGAAAAGTAAAGACTGTAGATGGTTTCAGACCTGGTGTGTTGATCCAGAGTTTTTATTTCTTAAGGCCTGAGGCCTGTAAAAATGCTGTTTTACTTTAGGTGTTCATAATAGCATCTCTAAACCCTTAAAATGTGCTGTTTATTGGGATTCCGTGTTGACTTATCGTATTACTTTGGGTGATTTTAAGGTGATTATTTGTATTTCTTCTCTGTAGTGAAAATAGCTAATTTTACAACATTCAAAGTGTTTCAATATTGAGACTTCATAGACTAATAAATAGTAGTCAGTGCAATGTTCCATATAGCAATATCTGAAATTAGTCAAATAATTCTGCAGAGCTTGGGGGCAAAGTTTATCATGGCAATAAGTGAGATTGAAATTAATTTCTAAAGGTTTTATCTTTTACTGTGATAATTTTCTCCCATTTTTGTTTATCATATGTATGGTGCTAGTGTTTAGGCCACTTAAGACATGCTTTTTGTGGAGCTTATAACAGTAATATATCTCTTTTAGCCCGTCTTAATTCATGCCTTGATCAAATGAGAGAAGTTTTGGCAGAGTCTGTACCAGAGCAGACAATGGTGCAAGCAGTACTGGATAGTAAATTTGATGTACAGAAGGCTTTGGATCTTGTGCTTTCACAAGGCAGTAAGAAAACTGTGAAGACTAAGAATGAGGACACTGTGATTGCGGGAAAGAAGACAAAAGGTATACTTCTATTTAACTGCTTGCATTCAAGATGATTCATTTCTATGTACAGTTTAATATTGGCTTTACAAGCTCTGAGGATGTGTGTTACTGCATCAGTCATTTATTAGGAAATTTAAAAAGACCAATTTACTCTCCCTTTCCTGTGTTCTAAAAACATGTAAAAGAAACAGTATTTTTTTCTTGTGTTGGAAGGCAAAATAGCACCTTAGCATCAGCTTAAATTCGAACTGCAACCATCCGTAGTTCGCAGTGAATTTCTGATTTATAATATATGACTTAACTGAATTAATACATGCCCTAAATGTTGGACGACATCTTCAAGATTTATGTACTTCTGTTACTTATTTCTTGAACCGACATACCCAATACCTCTCTTTTTTTATGTTAGTGTTTATACAGTAAATTATTTTGATTTATGCTTAAACCTTTGTCATCTTTACTGTCATTCTTTGCTGATTTTTAAAGTTTCTTAGGTATTTCACTAGGTACCTGTATGTTAATTGTAGAACATTACATATATTTTGATAACACTTAGTAATTAAATGCCTCTTCATGTTTCTTCTTGATTTCTTTTTTGTTGCTGCTGTCAACGGTAAAAACAATGGATATTTCATTGTGACTGCATTTCCATCTGAAAATTATTGGCTATTGTAAGGTAAGGAGACTTACTTTGTAGTCCAGAAATGTGTATGGATACAGACAATTTCTTTTGTGCAGTAGAAAATGTTGCCGACAACACCAACAAACCTGGGTTTGGAAACTTGGCAGCCAGAAGTGGTTCAGCTTGTTACTCTTTAATTACAAATGACAAAATGCTTCTTAATGCTGAAAAATCCAATATACCTTCACCTGAAAAGAAAGGATTGAAATCCTCTTCACTTGTGCTGTCATCTTCTTTCGGTGATGATTTGTGTAAAGGATCATTTTGTGAACCTGTGAATAAACAGGCAGAGAATCAACTACCAGAAAGTGTTAATGCATTAAGTTTGATTTCTGACAGTGAAGATGTTTACTTTAGCATAGGAAGTAACGTATCTGGAAATTCTTCCTTTAAGAAGTTGGAATGCAAGGAAACACAGGACTTGAAAACCTTGCTGATGCAGAATGTGGTTTGTGATTCTCTGAGTCCGCTTGTTTCCTCAAATACTTCTGATTGTAAAAGCAATGCAAGTTTTTACAGTCACTCATGTTTAACAAGTACTTCAGGAAAATTGGTTCTTGATAATGAAGCCAGTGATACTGTAAATAGAAAGAATGAACTTGAAAATTTTTCTTCAGTCGTGCAAAGTAGAAAACAAGAAAGCCCCTCTTCAGACATGGCTGCTTTGCCAGTGTTAAGGTCTGGAAATACATCATTGGCTGACTTACTTCGGGAGCACCAGGAAAGCAGTGCTAGTCACTGTTACTCTTTGGCTGACCTTTATACCCAGTCAACAGCAAGTCTCACTGATAGGAAATTGGGAACCTCACCATTATCACAACTAGTAAGCCAACCCCAAACTTCAGGTGGGATGCCAGAGCTAACAGGATCTTTGTCTTCTCTAACCCTCTGTCAATATTCTCCACTAAAGGAGGTTGAGAATTTGTCACTTTCAGATTTAATAGCAGAGACTATTGAATTAGATAAAACTCAACAAAGGATGGACTTCCCCATGCTCAATGTTACTGAATTAAGGCCCTCTGAAAGAACCAACATTGATCTAAGTGTCCTTGTAAAAAATGCAGAAGTATCTGCAGAACAAAATGTGGTAGGACAGTCAAATATCTTAAACCCTGAAATTAAACTTCTAAAAGAAAACCAAGGAAAATGTTCTGGCTTTGCCAAAACAAATAAAAAACCTAAAAGAGTGCTTACTCCTAAGGGGCAGGATTTGTCCCTTTCCTGGGTGAAGGCACTGCGTGCAAGACCTTCAGCTTTTGCTTTAACCTTGTGTCTCCGTTACCCTCCAAAAGGTTATAAGCGGCGCACAATTGGTGTACATAAAGCTTTCCTATATAGTAGACAAGTACAAGATGTAAAACCCAAGGAAACTGGTCCTATAATAGCCATAACACCATTTGACTTCAAATCAGCATCTCCTGATGATATTGTGAAAGCTCACCAAAAAAGAGCTTTTACAAGAGAGTACTGAAGAGAAAAAAAAAAATCAGTGTTTATATCTTGGTATATATAAAAAAACCCTCAAAAACAAAAAAACCCCCACCCCTATTTATAATCCACAATTGAATTTTTTATTTTTTTTAATTGACATATTACAGTTTTCACTGGTAGCAAATTTGTGTGTAAACTTTGCACTGATTATCTTTATTTGTCTAATTTTCACTGACAGTGTTTTTAACTTTTGCAAAGTTTTGAACTTCAGTATATACATATTGCATGTACAAAATTATATAAACATCATAAGGTTTCTTGAAACATCTCTCTAGGTGTTGATGCAGTTCACTGGCAAGAACACTGAACTATTATTTTGTAAAGTAATTTAGTTTTGCTATATGGTGTGTAGTTTGGGGAGTGGGAACCTTGGTTTATAGTACAACTTTTATTAAATGTTCTTAAAGATAGATTTTCTGATAAGGTGTGTAATTAAACTGCCAGTGTTTGTAATTGATATTTTCAGTCAATGTCATTATTCTCTTCTACCTTTATTTTGATTACAATATTACAACAGAAATACGTTTAGTTTTTAAACTGAACCCAGGACACTCGCTAACCTCAGGTCTTGACAGTTTGAATTGTGGGAGGACATGTACAGTTTTTGATAGGACCAAACTTGTAGGGAAGCAAGCAATTAAAACTGTGTGTACCTCCCATTAGCTGTCAAAATGTGATATTCAGAATTTTAAACCAGCTGTTTTGTAGGTATATAAATGCTGCACGTATTTAATTGGAAGTTTCACTAGGATTCCGTGGTTTATTCTCAGTCTTTCAGGAAGGTATTGGAATAAAAATGCTTTCAACTCTAGCATGAGAGTCTTTGCTCAGTGGAAAAAAAAAAAGAGGCAAAGCATAAGTGCTGTTTATGTCTGCCTCTTGTCTGTTTTGGAGAAAGCTTTCTTCAGTAATGGAAATATGTTCTTTTCTACTGTTTGCACCCATTGCTGTTACTTTGAATCTTTAGATGGAAGATCAGAATCGGGACTTCTTTTTTTTTTTTTTTTTTTTTTTTTTTTTTTTTTTTTTCCCTAACCTGATAATTACCAGATTCTGATGCCTTTGTTTGTCAGATTAGTAACTGCATGTATATTTTGACTTTACTTTTAGTACACATTACTAGTCTTAATATCTTTCCAGTGTAAATGTCATTATTTTAGATTCTGAACAGCAATAAGTGCAATAAAGGTACTGCTGCAACTATAAAAATACATTTGTTCATATACTGCCATACACTTATTCATGCTAAACTTGGCAGCTAATATGGAACAGTAGATAAAATTTTCATCTAGTTTTAATCTGATTTTTGTTGAGCATGTTACATCAAAAAGAAGACAACAACTTTAGGTTTATTCTTGACTTCAGGTTGCACTACAATCTAGTTTTTAAATAAAAACAAAACATGTTCCAGTGCTCTCAGGTACATATTTCATGTTCTGTATATTTTGCTTGTTTGTCTAGTTGATGCTGTTGTCATTTAGGACTATGAGCAGTGTGACCTCTGACCTCTTGAATGAAATTAATGTTTCTTATTCTTGCTAATAAAAAGTTTTATATAATGACAGTGCTGCAATGTTTATGTTCTAGTTGACATGTTAATCTAGTCATTTGTATCCTTATCTGTTTTGAGTGCCTTAAAGCATTGAAGTGTAAATATTACAATTCAGTGTATGTACTATGATCTGATAAGTTCATAAGCAGGAGCACAATTGATTTATTTCCTCAGAAGATTTCTGCAAGTCTGACATACTGGTTTTTTATTAATTAGTTTTAATAACAACTTCTGTTTTTCAAACAACATAAAATGCATTTCAGCAATCAGTTTCTCTATAGTTAGTCCAGATACTAACTTCCCACTGCTTAGAAGTCCAAGTCTATTTTTTCCACTGAAGTAAAATGTCCTATTTGGAGAGTTTATGATTAAAGTTCAGTTTTTCCAAAATGTCTTCTAGTAGAAGGATTCTGATTTTTAGAAGCAAAATATTAATGCCGAGTTTGGCATCATCATTCCTGGTGTATTTTTAGCTAGTTTTGTTTTCTTATATTCCAAATACTCTTGAGGCCCTAATTATTGTAGGTAGAGATTTTTAATACATGCGGGGTTTTTCCCTCCAAATCTTTACTCTTGTTGAACTTCCCTTTGGTTTGGTCTGTTTTCTCATTCTCCTGGCTGCTCTTTGCATAAAACTTATCAGCATTTTTAAGAATTTTAAAGCCTGAACTGGACATACACCTAAATGTATGTCCTATGGGTTCCTCTGCAAAGTATGTACAGGTAGCAGGTGACAATGTGCGGTACTTGGGCCTCAGTTTTGCCATAGGTTTCATGCAGATTGAAGTTTGAACAAGTGACTGAAACCAAAGGATGTCAGCATTATATATTTATTGCAGATCTTACTGTGGGATTAATACCTTAGTAAACAACTTTGGATCTTGTTAGGTAGCTAGATTTTAATATATAAATACTTTTTCATTTGCATTTGTTTCACTGTTGTTGGTCATGAAGAAGCAATACATGCTGTTTGGTGTAAAAGCAGTAGGGGAGGGATTTTCCTCCTGTTTGCAACCCTTAATCCTTGAATTAGTACAAACCTGCAGGCTGAATGCTACAAAGATGCCTAAGTGGTAGATAAACCTGAATTCCAATTAATTTTCAGTAGAGATTATTTATTTCCATGCTCAGAAAACTTTGCGGTTTTGTTTTTATAAACAGAAGTTAATGTGTTACTTTATTTACTTTTTAATTGAAACAGATATTTTAATAATTTCCTTGGTTATTCCTTATGAAAACCAGGTTTACGTCATCACAGGTTTAATTGTCTTAGAATACTGCATGATCTTATGGTATAAGGCATTTTTGTGTATCGAGTCTTTGGCCTTTGCACTGAAATGTTTTTGCCTAATGAATGTTAGAATTCTTATTTACTAAATCTGTCTATTTTATGCTTAACACAGTGAGCTTATTTTATTGATGTATGTGTATAACTTCCCCCCCAATTTTGCAGCTAGTGTATATCTTCCTATAATATGGGTTGTGTTATTTGTTTTGGAATTCACATATTAACATTGCAAAGTGCTTGTGTCTGTGTTTGCATATAGACATCAAAAAGATGTTAAACTACGTAGGCATACTAATTCTAGTATTCAGACTGTATACCCCTAAGGTATTTTGTACATAATTTTTAAGTGGCTGCTGAATATCTTTAATACAGAATTGACTTCTGGACATTGCTTTATGTACTGAAATAAAATACATATTCTTAAAGGACTGACTTAGTTATAATTTCTTGTTAACTTACCTGATAGAAATAGAGTTGTTACTGAATGTTCTATAATGATTGTATCTACTGTGGAAAAAGGTTCCAGTTCTTGTCTAGGTTTGCATGGGTATACTTATTTCCTTGGAAGATTCCTTTGGAAAAAGTAAGGCAAAAAGTGGCATCTACTAGCATGTCTTCAGATACCATATTACGGTTCCCCTTTGCTTTTGGTTAGAAATGGGTTTCTAAGTATTTTTTTTAGATCATTTTGATAGCAGTTTTTTGAACCTTATTTGGATTGTAAAAAGGAAAGGACATCAGTGAAATAAGAAAAAAGCAGCAACTGTCTAAAGTTAGTCCTCAAGCCTTGTGTTACAGTAGAAATTCGAGCTACTACAACTGATTTCTTAAAATCAGCATTCTTAAAATGTCTTTAAATACCTGTTCCGTTTTTCTCTTTTAGGTTTCCTTTTTCTAGCTGATTTCTGTATGAACTTGTCTTGAAAAACCGGGGCAAATTGAAAGTCAAAGTATGGGAAGGGTAGGAAAATAACAACCCCCGCTGGGATATCAAAAATGGCTGATGCTTTGTACCCTTTGGGATGTGACTTAACATAATTACACTTAGCAGTTTTTTACTTACAATAGAAAACACTTTTGGGAGAAGTATAGAATGTTAGGAGCATAAGCTTCAAATTTAAAAAAACCCAATGGGGTTAAAACTTCACATACCTGGTTTTTACTTTTTATTCAGAAAAAAAATGAGTAATCTCTTAGTGAATTATTCAGACAATTTTCAGGATCTTAAACTTCAGAGGCAGTAAGCTACTTGACTTTCTGGAACTATTACACAATAATATTTTAAGATCTTATTTCTAGGAGACTAAATGGTGCAGTAAGGTAGTCTTAGCAATTTTGTGCTTTGCCCTATTTCCTCTAACCAAGTCATTCAGAGACATTTTTCAATAATCAGCAATTTCTGAAAATTTACACTTACACGGAAAGTTGAAGAGCATCTCCTACTACTGCAAAGATTAATAACTGTATGAAAGATTTGTGAAAAAGTAGGATATAGATTGTCTTTATTAAATGTATGTAGTTTATTACAGTGCCTTTATTCAAGGGCAGTAGTTAAGAATTATACACACAACCATTCACTTTCAAATCTAAAGTGCTCAGCTTTTCAAAATTGTTAAAATGTTTTTTTTGTATTAAACATTGATTATGAATTGTGATAGGGAGAAAAAAACAAAGCAAAATTTCCAGCACACTGTAATTTATGCAGTAAAAATAGACTTCATAAAGTGCTGAAAGGAGATGCTTCTCTGCTTTTTATTTCTTTAGAAATTGAGTTGAATTTTTATGGATAACATCCATTTTTGGTGCTTGTGGAGTGTAGACTGCTGATAAACTCTTACACAGATTTTGTGTTCAGTTCACTGTGTCCATACTACTGTTTAGATGATGAGGTAATGTCATTAGTCCAAGTTACCTGTTCTTCTGTGTGTGATAGTGATTTTGACCTTACAGGATTTTCTGTGGGGAGGTAAGAGGAACTTTTTTTTGTCAACTAGTGTGTTGAATCTGCACTAGAAAACAGTATGATGAAACAAAAATCAAAGTCAATGGAGATTAAGTGATTTATCTCTGGAAGCAAGCCCTTGTTCTTCCCAAATTGTTATCTTAAAGCAGTTCTATGGGAACGGGCCTCTCTCTAAGTATTGCTGTACCCTACAGCCAGTTGCTCCTTTGTGCAGACTGTTGAACTATACCTTTTTACCAAAGTAAAAGCTAATTGTAGTTCGTGATTTCAGGTGATTGTTGAGATAAACAATTCTTATGAAATGGTTCGTGGGTTTCTGGTGTCTGTGTCATCATGAAAGTGTTCTTTATCTGTTGTGGACATATTACTTAAAAATGGCCCATTAAAACCAATTGTCACTAACTCCTGAGGTATGTCACTGGTTTGTTGGCCAATTAATTGATTTGGATGCTTACTGTTGGTAGGATTCCTTTAGAAAATAGCACATTGCCCTTCTCTACAACTTACTGGTGATAAAATGACCAGAGAATGACTAGAACCATAAAATAGTCATAGTCTGCAGAGTTGAAAATGATACATTTTGAAAAAGTACTCACAAACCATTTGTTAAGAATTAGAGACTTATAAAGGCATAGTGAAAATTGTCTTACTTGTTATAATGAGAATATGGTGATTATTTAAAGAGTTGCCTGTGAAGTACTTACTCATCATCGTGTCAATGTATGGAGGTAAAAACTAATGAAGATGGTCATTATTTTAATCTTTCATTTGGCTGTTTTGAGTCTTTTTGTCCACAAAGTTAAAGAATAATATA
>NW_009922106.1:0-14776 GCF_000696875.1 Nestor notabilis
GTTGCCGGCTGGGCTTGAACCACGACAGAGAATTGTCAAGGTGTAGGTAAAACCCAAGAAAACATGTTGATAGGTAAAATGAAGTGAAATGGCAGAGCAGGAATTCCACCAGTGTTATTGTTCCAAAAGGCAGTTCTACTGTAAAGGAGTTCTGTTTTGCATGACTGTTTATTTAATCTCTTTGCAGTTTCTCAGTGAGACGTGAGTCCAAGTTCCTCAACTACACAGTACACTTACAGCTGCCAGTAAAGGCAGATCCTTTGCCAGGCTGTTTCTTAATGAATTTTATGTGCCTGTATTTCATTCTCCCTTCTGGGGAGAATTAACCAAATCTAGAGCCAATATGATAGATGAGAGTATGTTTGCATTTTATTTTCAGTAAGTTCCTTAATTGGAAATGATGCTAGAATAGACTTGAGCCTCAAAATATTTTCATGCCACAAAGCAACCAACATGGAATGACCAACTTTAGGAATTTCAGCTCCAACTTCCCTATTTTCTCCCTTCCTTGGTTTAATACAGTGTATCTAAACTCCGTTTGCAATTCTTTCTTTACAGGCCTTCACTTTTTTATATATTTGTTGTGGTTTAAGCCCAGCTGGTAACTCAGAACCACGCAGCCGCTCTTTCTCCCCCTGCTCCTGGACGGATGGGGAGGAGAATCAAAAGAATGTAACTCCCACAGGTTGAGGTAAGAGCAGTCCAGTAACTAAGGTATAATACAAACCACTACTGCTACCACCAATAATAATAATGATGATAAGGGAAATAACAAGGGGAGAGAATATAAAACTAATAGGGGAAAAGGAAAACAAACACAAATGATGCACAATACAATTGCTCACCACCCACCGAGCAATACCCAGCCCGACCCGAGCAGCGATCTGGCCCTTCCGGGTAACTCCCTCCAGTTTATATACTGGGCATGACGTGCTGTGGTATGGAATACCCCTTTGGCCAGTTTGGGTCAGGTGTCCTGCCTCTGCTTCCTCCCAGCTTCCCCTCCTTCTTGATCAGAGTAAGCAGTACTTGGCAAAAGCTAAAAGCATTGGTGTGTTATCAGCACTGTTCTCAGACCAAAGTCGAAAACACAGCACTGCACCAGCTACTAAGAAGGAGAAAAACAACTGTTACAGCTGAACTGAGGACTATATTCTTTGCTTCTTTCTTATGTTCTATTCTTATCTTTCTTATCCATTGAAAGCCACCTCAACACTGTCCACTCTAACGCCATCTTAGAGACTCATGGGGTACTCAAAGTAAGACAGTTCCTCTATGAAACAGTAGTGTGTCCTGTAGAGATTCTAGAGGACAAGACGTACTCATGTCAGCATGCCTGTATTGTTGTCAGTACCAGCACCAGTATTCAAGGCCCACATAAAAGCCTCTGCAGACACTAAGACATACCCATGAAGTATACTCCATCTAAAGATGGTACTAGAGGGCAAAAATAATACTTTTCATCTGGATAAATGATCATCTAAGGCAGGATGCATATACTGCACCTGAAATCCTCAAGGCAAAGATTAAAGCTAAACGTACTTTCTGGAAGACCAGCTGCTCAGGTCAAAAGTGGCAAGTATGGAAATTCAATTAAAAAAAAAAAAAAAAAAAGGATTCCCCCCAAAGGATTCTCCCTTTGATACCATGTAGCGAAAGAGTGACTATTGAGTCACAACAGACCTAAAAGCAAAAAGAAACTATAGAAAATAGGCAGAAGGTCTCCATTTTCTTTCCAGCCTGGTCCAAATCAAACAAAAGGATCTCTACACACCAGCTTACAATTCTGTCTGACTAGCTACACCCAACCTAATGATTCAAAGCCTAATTATAACATTTACTTTACAGCCCATTTGCTGCAGTACCAATGAAATATTATCTAGATACAGTTCTTCCCCCAGGGGCCAGGAAGGATATACTGTTGACAGAATTTTAAATTAAAAGAAAAATGAAATTTCCATTAAACCTTCTCATAAGCAGATCAGCCTGCATTCATTCCTGTAAAGGCTCAGTACTCTAGCCCTGATCCAGCAAAATACTAAGCATATCCTAAAGATTAAGTGAAAGTGGTCTCTGTATTTGCAGCTTTTACAGTGTTCACATCTTTAAAGTTAAGCCCATAGTTAAATTATTTCAGAACAGAGCCTTGTACTACTGTCCGTGATTCAAACAGTTTGAATGGTGTCCATTAGCATGTGTATTCAGAGAAGAAACGAAAAAGAAGCTAATCGAACTACGATTTATGTTCCTTCTGTTGCATTGTTGGCATAATTCCTTATCCTTTCTAATTAGCTGGAGAGAAGGGAAAACTCGAAACTTTAAGCTGTCTGACATAAACCTGTCAGTTCCTGTCACAGCTAAAGTGCTCCAGTTAAGCAAACAAACTCACTCTGAAACTAAGAAGATGCTGGAATATTTACACTTTAATATTGCCTTTTAAACTAGATAATCAGCTTTAATAGTACTTTCTTTTTGACTACTGTATTACTAAAAGATTTACTGTACTTTAGGAGAGGTCTGGCACTCAAAACCAGACCCTGCTTCTGTAACTGTCATTCCCTAATTACTGCTTTCATTTATCTTTGGATGAGGTACACTCGCTAAACCCCCAAGCTCTTCCCTTCTTCCACATTGTCATTGTGGAATAAGCACAGAGCACTAGATGTATTTTTCTTCAACATTTGGTTAGCCAAATGGCCCACTAACACTTGTGTTGGCACAGCTGAAGAGGTACGATGGAAGGGGACTGAAAAGCTGGAGGGTAGAATTCAGCATCTCCTTAAATCAGAGCTGCTGCTAGAGAAGACAGTAAATGAAATCTTAGTGCTTAGCTTTAGAAAATAGGCAGACTGCAAACAAGAATAATTTTTATGGGCCAGACCCTGCTGGTTTTACTCATGTTGGAAGTCCTATCGCCATTAAATGTAACTGTATGTGTGAATTAAGAAAGCAGTATTTGGACTTTTATTTATGTAGTCTCCTATGCAATAACCCTGAATGGAAATGTGTTTGTTTATATTTAAAAGCATTCCAAGTTTTACTGTTACAAGAGTGGCACTGCCTTCACACTGCTTTTCTGCAAAATAAATACACTGTCCTCCATAAATACACTGTCTTGCATTTCAACTCCTCATTACTACATCTTCAGGTTTTTTAATCTACAATGCAAATAGGCAGGCAAGTGGTCATTACACACTATGTTTCTATATCTTCCTTAGCTTAATTTAAAACAGATACAATGTTGTCTTGCGAATACAGTGGTTTTCAATGTCCTAAATATATTTTTAGTGTAGATACTTGTTCTGACTCTATTATTTTCCCTTTCACCCTAAATAAAGTTTTCCCAGATCACTGTCAGCACTGCAGAGAAATAGATTTTCTATTATGCCTTGAAAGAAATGTGGAAAAGGAAAATGCTGATGGCACAAGAAGCAATTTGAATCCCATGATAGAAAACATAGCCTTAGCAGACAATACACAGTAATAAATAATAGTATAGGAACACTTTTGTTGTTGTTGTTATCAGAAGAGAAATACAAGATACACACTTTTAAACAAAAAAATGTTTCCTTTTGCCCTTTTTTTGGTAGTAAAAGAAAGGTAGTAGGAGGCAAGAGAATAGATCTGAAAAATACACACCCTGTCTATCATTCAATAGCTGCAGAATTGGTTTTGGTTTTTAATAATGCGTATTGGTTCCACTACAGACTACATATAAAAGACGGACAAAGACAGAGGTCAGACACTACTACAAGTCATTTTCTTCAAGGTGCTTTGGTACCTTTTCCTGTTATTTTCATTGTCATTGTCCTGCACGTAGAATAGCAAAGGAAGCTCTATATCTTACAACTGTGAATGTGTTGGGCTGTTTGTTTTAGGCTTTGCTACAAGTAAATCAGATTTAGTAGAAGTGATTCATCAGGTACATATTCTTCCTTAAGTGTAACAGCACTATACAAGACTGTGGAGTTTCAGGGATGACAAAGCATACATTAAATGTTCTCCAAGAGGATAGTTCATGTCCTGCGTGACTACTGGAGCTTATTACATTGTTCTTGATGTAACAGGGTGAATTTAAAACTTTGTGAAGTGCTGCCTTGTGACTGGCAAACTACTTCTGACACGAAGCTAAAAGCTGTTGCTATTTAATGGCTCTTTGGTGACCTTTCAGAAGAGAAAGGATGGCCTTGGTCCAAGTTATAGCACGCAGACATCCATATCACTGCCACAAGCAGCTTTTACTCTGGAGGAGAATGAGTTCAATCATTCTTGCGAGTAGGGATTTCCCAATCAGACCCCATCTTTTAGATTTACTAATCACAGCTCAGCCACACGTTCTCATTTCTTTTCTTGGTATTACAACTCAGAATGTAAGCTCCATGGTTAATGATGATTGGATGCACAGATGATGATGATGCACAGATCATTGGGCAATACTATTTTTCTCATCTAACTTCTTATGCAAATGATCATAGAGAAAAATCAGCTATTATTGCTTATGAGTATTATTGCCACCAAAGTACAACAGAAAGTGAACACAAACAAATAAATGGACTCATCTGAAACAAATTCACAATTCAGCTTAATCAGGCCTTTTGAAAGGGTCCACATTACTAAAGCAACTTCATTAAGAGTTGATTATTAAGTCATACCATTTCTGTGCTGCAGACAGGCCAGTTAAATGAGGAATATAGAGAGGAACATTAAAAGAAGTTTACACTTGTGTGAGAGAGAGTAGATATCCTCTTTGGCTGTCATTGACTGCCATATGGGAAATTACCTTTGTGGGCCAGAATGCAGCCACTCAACCTTTACCCACATAACCCACAGACAAGAAAGAATGTCCTCTATATCCCCAGCCAGTCTATTAACAGACCTGTTTGTTGTATCTTTGGCTGTAACAAAATTTCCCATTTCTTTTTAATTCCTCAGTGAGTTTCTGCAGACATATTCAGAGACTTAGCTGGTATGCTTTATGCTATTTGACTGTTACCTTCCCCAGTTGGGCGCTATATTTCCAGAGTACATTAGGTAGGGACTGTAAAGCAGCCCTATTCTGCATAATAGAAGCTATTATTCCTATTAATACTTTTAATGCATAGGTAACTGTAGAACACTGGGATATGCTGACAGCCCATGTCTAATCACCACTTTTGCAACAAAATATGCTTTATTTTACAATGAGTATACACACCAGGTGTTTTGTTTCTATTTATCACCAACTATTAGCCACATCAGAAAGAGAAAGAAATAGGCAAACTGAAGCAAAAAAAAAAATATATATAACCAACAGAAATCAGCTCTCTTACAGCTGAGTTTATTTCTTTGCATGTGAATGGGAAGGATTGTGCAGGAGTAACACAACAGGAGAAGAGCTTATACCATCTTTTTTTGATGGAGTCAGTATCCAATGTATATAGACTGGAAAATATGCAAAGGCATACAATGCAGAAAACTGTGAACGGGCTGCTTAGAAGTCATTGGCTAGCAGTGACCATTAGGTCATCTTATTAAAGATGAAAAATGGCTTGGCTTTGAAATAAAAGTCAGTTGCATCCTATTTAACATCTTGATGCAGTTGCAGGAACATAGAAGCAAAATACAAAACCCATAGTACAACTATAAATGCACAAGGAAACAGCAACATGAAAACACTTTCTAAGTATCTTTGTAATAAGTAGAAAGAGTTCATCTAGAGGGAAACAAATCAAGTAACAAAACTGTTTTGTGCTGGTTTGGTTCAAACCTAGATCCATTAGTAATTTACCTTTGAAATCAGACTGGCAGGGAAGTGTATACAAACTGTAAAAGGCAAAAATAGTATCAGTCTCTAAAGGACAGTATGAAGAAATCCCAGGCTATTTGAAGTTGAGCTGACTCCTCCCTAATTCTGAAAACAATCAAAAACAATAAACACCTATAAAACAATAGGCTTCATAAAAGTCAGCCTCATTTTCTTCCGGGACAGTTTAATAGGCTTCTGAGTTCAGAATTAATTTTAGATTAACCTCAGAAAAGCTTTTTACATGGTTTCTTCTGTTATTGTCAAAAATGAGCAAAAATGGTACTATCTCAATGAATTATTGTACAACTACTAAAAAAAAATCTGCAAAATTGTTGGTTTACTGCTAAAAGAAAACAATGCATAGAGTAAAGCTCCTGCAAGAGCCTGAGCTGAGCTCAGTGCTATTCAGCATTTTTATGAAAGGCTTGAATGATGAAACAAAACACATAGTAATTAATTTTGCAGATAATATCAAGCTGGAAGGATGCATGAAGACTGTGGAGGACACCATTAATATTCAAAACTTATCTGAACAAACTGAAGATACAAATAAGATATAATTCAATGAAGACAAATGCAGTATACTGTGTTTATGTAGAAATCATCAGCTGCACAAATACAACATGGGGAACACCTAATTACAGCAACAATTCATTAGACGAGAGGTGTGGAGGCTAAAGGATTACAAACAGAACACTGGTCAGTATTTTCTCTAATAAAATTACCCTCCTACTTGGATGTGTGATGAAGATGTCACACACAGGACATATGCACTAGCCCTCAGCAGCCTACAGCCTGAGGCTGGAGCACTGTATGGAGTTTAATACACCAAACATCAAGAAAGATATGAGTCAGCCGGACAGCTGAGAGCAGCAAGAATGATCAAAGGTTTGAAAACAAATTCTGCGAGGAAAGGTTGAGAGAACTTGCTTTGTTTAACTTAGCCAAGGATTGACAAAGGAGACATAACAGCAGTCTTCAAATAACCGGGAAGTTTTGCAAGAAGTTACTCTTACTATCCACTCTGCTAGTATGTTCAGATTGCAGGCAGGACTATTTAGGGACAAATTAAACAAACATTAGTCAGGAATGATTTGGCATAATTAGTCCCATCTTAAGTGGGCTGAAGGATCTCTCAGAGTACCTTCCAATCCTATCTGCTGCCCTTGTTTTCTCAATGTTATTTTTTTAAACCTCTATTAAATGCATGCTCATTCTGCCCATGAAAATCTAAGAAAAATAACAAAAAGATCACTGTGATTATTTATTTTTAAAATTATATTAAAAGGATAAAAATTCCAGAGTTATTTTAGGTGAACTTCAGAAAATGACAAGTTAAGTTACCCAAAATTGGCTGTCATTTTTTAGGCTAAACAATGGTACACAGACCTAAAAAGGGAAATTATTGCAATTACTGCAATTGTGCAACTGAAGCAATGACAGGTTTGAGGGAGTGAATGACAGATTCTAGATATTCTGATGATTTTTTTTTGTTATCTATCTGCCTATTTTAAAAATCTACACAAAATATCAAAGGTACATTAAGGAGGGAACTTAGACCAGAGCTTGTCCAGATAAAGCATTAACTAAACAGATGGTACTGACAGTGAAGCTAGATAACAAAAGTGCTTTGCACAATGATAGGTAATTAACCTGCCAAAGGGTTCATGACAGGATCCATAACACAACATATAAGGACCTGAAAGGTAGAAAGGTAGAACTGTGGGGTAGTTTAAATTCTTTGGATGCAGGGTGCCAGAAAGCTGGACAGCATCACATGCTGTTTGGTCATCTGTGCAAAGCACATTGCATTCAGAAGAATACTCATGGTTCAGTCAGTCAGTCAGCAGCTGAACAAGGTACAATTTTAAGTCTGGTCCTGAAAAACAGGATCAGAAACTGATCCTGAAGTGGCCAGCAGTGGCTCTTTGGGGACCAAGACCCCTGGAAAACCCAGAGTGGCCACATGTCAGTAATAGCAGCAGTCACTGGGAAGCAGGCAACTCTCAAAATCTTACCTAAGAATCTATCTCAGCAAAGTGTTAAGAATGAAAACACTGGGTTAGTTCAGCAGATTGTTCAGTTTGCTCTAGTCATTATTTTGAGTCTGCTGGTTTTTAACTGCACTTAAGTAAACTGAAGCATCCCTTTCACTTCATTTTACGGCATACTCACTATCATTCATCTATTATTCCATATTAATTTCTGCTTAGCACTGTCTTAAGTATCCTCATGTTTACTTCTCCAGGAATTGTTCTTGTACTTCTTTATCAATTTAGTAGCTCGCTTTAAGACCTTTTGTATTATTTCATTTGCCTTTTGAGATGGAATATCTGAGATCAAACACCTTAAGTACAGGCAAAAGTGTACTATAAATTCCTGTAATGATACACATTTTGTCTTAATACAATCTAACATCTCAATTTCTTTCTAAACTGCATTGAGCTGCAGCCTGCTCTATGCTGCTCCCTGCAATGACCAAGTATTTTTCTCGGAGTTGTTACAGCTAATATAGAATCTATCAGGCAGTATGATTAGTTCCAATTGTCCTTTCAGAATCAGTTACCATCAGCTGTCTACCCTGAAGCTCACCTGTCGTTTATTACTGAATGCTCGATCACTGTTTGATCCTTCTGCGTGCTTTGTACCTCCTCATAGCTAACAAGCCCCATGTAATTTCACCTTGCCAAAAAAAAAAAAAGTACCAGTTCCAGTATGAGTCCTTACATTACTCAACTATTAATCTTTTCCCCAAGTCCTTATTTCTTACCTTCTTAGAGCTCCCTAATCCACAAGAGAACTTTCTTCTTATGTTAAGGTAATTTTTCTTTTTGAGTGGCTTTATCCACATAAACTGTATTTACAACTGTAGCTACAAGATTTCGTCTCTTCAAGTAATGAAAGAATTCTGATAGGCTGCAAAGATAATGTGTTCCTTAACTATTTTGATTCATTCCTTAATAACGGTTGTATCAAAACATTTCACAAAATTCCATACCAACATGACCTCTACATTTCCTGAAAGTACTAGTCACCAGGCTGAGATCCACTCACTCAAACCATTTGTACTCCCTACATCTTCCCTTTATCTATTTGCTTTACCTTTATGTTTGCCTTTCACCTAGGTTTTCAACTATTTGAGGATGAGTTTTACTTTTTTTTATATTTGGACAGTGTATAGCATAGTAGGACTGGAGCACACACATGTGAGAAGTACCTTAAAAAGACAATAGTGGCTTATTGCATGGAAAATGTTTCAAATAAAGTGATTTAGTGCTTATCAAGTGCAAACAGACATTTCTATCTCTTCTGCTCAGGTAATTCTCTGCTCAGCCCTGCTACTAATAAAAATAATTCTTTTCTTTCCCAGTGATTTTCTAACCTCAACAACACACTGATCCAAAAGAATGCTATTCTTAGATTAGCTCTACTGGATATACAAGAAATTAATCTGGAGACCTCTGCCTATGCAGTTACCATCCTTAGACTTAAGATGGTATCAATTCAGACAATGATTTTTTTCCTAATCTCCACTTCAGATAAGTTTTCTCCTTTTCCCAAGAAGTAATTCAGTATAAAAAGTTAGAAAACTCCATCATCTTGGTACATGCCTCTACTGTCAATAAAGTGAACTGCTTGTTTGCGGCAGTAAATGATGCTTTAAGTATTTTTAGCAAGTGAAATGCTGTTTACACACATTAACAAACAACCTTAGCTGATCAATTACTGACACTGCATACTCACAGGGATTGCACCTGGCCATAAAGCTACCTCAGGCCACTCTGTTGCACATGAGGAACAAGTAGGACAATTAATTCACAAAATTACTATTTAGTGGTACATAACCAACTATGGTAGATAATTACAATCCCCTTTGTGACTATGTTGTCGTAGGAGGAGTAGTAAAGAATGCAGAGCAGATATCCAGGGTATACTTGGAGGAGAACAGGCAAAGGACTCAAAATCAAGGATCCCATTTCCACTTCCACAACTTGATTTGTCAAAGGCAGGAGTATGAAGTCAAAGACCAGCAAATTAAGACGAACATCTCATACAAAGAGAGGATGGAGGTCAGCCTCTAAACATCAGAGAGATTCCAGGATAGTTTCCAAAGAAGCTGTATCTTCCTCACATTCAGGGAATGGTATGACTAAAGGAAAAGCTGAAAGCAAACTACGTATGTCACCACTTGTTGTAAAGATGCTTTCATTTAAATAAATGCTATGCTTTAAAGAACTGTACATCATAGTTCTCAGAGAAAGACAGACTGCAAGGTCTGAGTTTAAGGCATATTACCTTACTCCAGAAGAGAAGGTGTGAAAACTGTATGTTTCTTCCTCAAGAGAAATGGTAGGTAGAGGTTACCTCAGAGAATGGTAGATTAGAGGTAGGATTCAACAATCCGGTAAGTGTCTTAAGAAAGCATAGTCATTTTGCCAATCTCTGGCTTGTCGTGTAAGTGCAGAACTGAGCCCTCTTACCAAATCACATTTGCCCATCATCGACACGGCCTGTTGCTCACTTCACAGTCAAACTCAAGAACACTTCAGCAGAAAGCAGCCTAAACATCCTCTCTGCCTTTAACAAGAGGTCTGAGTTCATGCTTGGGTGAGCCATGAAGATCAGGCTGGAAAAGGCCAAGCACTGTGCAGACCAAGCTAGCAGCTATCAAAGCTTTCCACTTCCTAAACACTCTCTGGATTAAGTAAGAATATCCAGAAATATTCTTCTATCTGTATAAAAGCTACACTAGAAACAGCAAATATAAGTCATAGAACTCAAGTAGTTTAAAATTATTTGTTTCCTAGTTTAAACAGATGTTCTTCTATGGTGCTATAAGCAGAATATCCACAGTCAGAGCTAACAGTCAGCTTTCCTGACAGGAGACCAGAGGCTTGTAGTGCAGTTGACTGTTATCATGTCAGGAGCAGGACAAGGAACTCCACTCAACACTGACAGTTACGAAATCTATTGTTCAATCCACAGGCTGGATCATTGCCAAGATGAATCACTCTACTTTTCATCTCTTAGTGTCTGCAGACCTTTAAAGTTTTATACATCAGGCCATTGTGGAAGGAAAAAGAAAATAGCACTGAAGAAGAAATCAAATAACACCTAATGAAGTGAGGCCATCTCGGGATAGTGAGATGTTCTAGTAAGTACAACACTCAATGTAATCTTAAACTCTAGACCACTCTTACACACGTGTGGGCGTGTTGCAAAATGTGGGAATAAGTGGATTCAAATAAAGGGAGACATTGGTATCATAGGTGAGCAGGTCTACCAAAGATCCCTAAAAGCTTTGAACACCATATTTTCTTGCAAGAATGTCAGTATTAAATGTATTTAAGAAAATTAACCCAAACAAGTGAAAAACAAAGATAAAAATATACATAATTATATAAATTGGCATATGACTTATTGGCAGATTGTTTATGATCATGCTATAAACACTAGAATCTAGTTCTGGAAATTACCTTATGAAATCGCCTGGCCACATCTATTGGCATCCTATACGATACCAATGTGTGACACTTAGCATTAACAGGTTCAGAAAAACTTAAGTCATGGTTTATGAAAACAGAGGTTTTCACACAAGTATTCATATACTTTTCAGAATATCTTGTACTTCAATACCTGATGAAGCATCATATCATTCTCCAGCACATAAAACTACCTGGAAATTTGCAATTACAGTTTAACAAGGTAAACATTTATGAAGTCTCCACTAAGTAAAGCTTACAACTCATAATTCATGTAAAACCAAAAATCTCTCTCAATAATTTCAATGCGATCTTTATTTTAAATGAAGGTTAAGTGTATGCCAGCTCTGTTCTTACATGTACTATTTGTTTCACGAAAGAGTAAATTAAAAGAGATCTGGAAATGCTCATGAGATGCCGGAGCCAAAATTGATGTGGCATTTTCTATCCAAGCCTCTGTTTTCAAAACTAGCAGCTTTGAACTTCACCTTCTGGGGAAAATTGTTCATGCTTATTCTCAGCATAGAGATAAATGATTCTTGAGGGAAAATTTCAAGAAAAGCCATGACCATATGTTTTAGTTAGCAAGTTTAGAAAGTGTATCAGGCACTTAACAATGTACTTCCATGTATTCATCAGACCAGTGATCGAAATCCATATAGCAGCCCTTCCTCTCGCATCTGTCCCTATGCCCAAGGCAGAAAGGAAGCCACAAATGCAGTTTACAATCCCTCCTCAAGACATGATAACTAGATTTTCAAGCCCACAATATAATCTTGAAAATATGTACACATTGTGTATTATCAATAAATTTGAGCTAGAGCTTAGGCTGCAGTCTGCATTTGATACACAGCATGCATATACTTTGTCTCAGCTGGACAGAGGAAGATCAAACAGGATTTTACATTAAAGCTCCGAAAGAGACATCCACAGCTCACCTTACTCTTAGTACTTATTGATTTAAATAGCAATAATATTCACCTTTTATGCAGAGCTTTCACCAGTAGATATCAAAACATTTTACAAAGGAAGTCAACAGTATCACCATTTTGCAGTTGTGAAATCTGAAGTAAAAGGAGGTAAAGTGCTTTGTCAAGAGTCACACAAAAACCAATGGACTGAAGGAAAGTTGCATTAAGTCTGGCACATGGATAGTGTGAAGAGGAGGACAAACACTACAAATGCAGTCTGTGGAAAAGAACTGCTAAAGGAACACAAGACCCTGCAACAGCAAAGGAAAGAGAAAGGCAAGGATCATACATAAGCAGCAGCTTAACAGGGAGACCAGGAGCAGTGCAGTAGGCATGAGTAGATGCAAAAGGAATTCTCAGAGCTGGTGAAAAGGGGTGACAAGAGGGGTGTGAGAAAGAAAAATGTAAAAAGGAGCTCTTTGGTATGGACCATAAAAGGTCCTTAAATGCCAGAAAAGAAAAGGCTGCAACAGCCCAGATAAAAACAACACATTGGCAAAAGAGGGTTGAAGTTGTGCTCAGGTGCTTCCCGACTTGTGTGACTCAAGCTTGCGGGGTTTTTCTAACTTCAAGCCGACACTGATGCTGCAATCCACACCGAGGCACTGCTAAGTGTGAAACAAAGGAGTCGATTTGCTTTTCATGTTTCTCTTCTGCTCTACTTAGATTTTTCTCCAGGGCAGTTTTCTCTTTTGTGCTGATTTATTCTCTCTCCCATCACGTTTTTTCCCCTACACTGCTCGTTAATATCAAGTTCAATGTTCCTTCTCAGATTTTGTGAGAGTCATTCCCTCCCTGGACAGTACAAGGTTTTTTCATTTAAATTGATTTAAGCTTTAGTTTTGCAATAAGAGATTTTTCTTCTCTTCTGCTTTCCTATGACCAGTATTTCTGCCCTTTACTTCAATCAACATGATAATGGCATTTGTGCTGCTATGCACAAACTATGTAGCCTTTATGTCAGAATATTTTGTGTAGAAAAACAGAGCAACAGAGAATTCATCCATTTTAGATGCAAAAATATTGGGAAATTTTCTCTTACTCTATTACTGAACATGCCTGTGCATTTCGTATACTGATCTATATCAGTTCAGAAAAGAACACAGTATGAGAGTAATGCCCTTGCATAGAAGCAGTTTTATTCATATTTGGGCTTTTCTTCACTGCTGGAAAGCAATATGTAGGTGTAAGATCCTGTAATTGCAGCGGCAGTGGTAGAGTGCCATAATTTATAATATATAAGCTTGTGTGTGTGTATGTATGGGGTTCACATCTTTAATCAGTACAAAAGCACATGAATTTTAGACCTTAACACTATGTATAAATGCAAGTCCAAATCTCTGGATTACCTATAGTTCAGAATCATCAAAATTCTGTCCCCCTTGCTTAAAACTACAACATGCATTTGCTTTATCATAGTCACCTACAGAGGATGTGAAATACAGGCTTCACTATTTTGTCCTTCTCTCTGCAGTTCATGTGCGGGTAACCGAAAGATTGTTTATTGATGGTGCTAAGTACATTTAATGCACATGGCACATTTAATGTGTTGACTTGTACGAGGGCTCTGCTGAGTGCTGAGCCTGGGTGAGAGTGTCTCTTGTTGCCTGTTAAGAGTCTAGGTGCTTTTGAAAACAGCTTTTCTAAGCCACAGATCTCTGGGGTTTCTTCCATGCACCCTTTAGGAATCAAAAGCCAAAACTAGTAAGATGCTATATTTGTTTCCAGCGTATTCAGTAATTCCAACCTATCCCATTTTTTAAAGCTCAACCTGACTGGAATTTAGGAATACAACCATAAAAGTTAAGTACTGCTAGTATCTGTAAAACATAGCATGTTCTTGAGAACATGTTGTTTCTTCTGATGTCTGTTGAGCATTATTGATACTTTTCTGATTAAAATTTCCTGAGACCTAAATTTCCCTAAAACTGTCTTCCATCTTGCACATGTGTGAGCATTAGGTAATTCATGTCACTACTTCCTTTTGGGTGTCACAGAGTATTTTTTCTAATGACCATCTACATATCACATTTTTTAATTTGTTTTGGTCACAAATTTCTTAAAGCTATGAATACTGATAGCCTTCTGCAATGCAATTTTACAAGTAGCCTTTCTCCAGGAGAAAAAAAAAATCATAAAAGGAAAATCTTTACACCCTTCTACAAGAGTTTCATGGATTAAAAGTCACTGAGAACTTTGTTAAGTATGTCTGTCACAAGACACAGGGATAATTGAGAAACACACTGACACCAGAACATTTTTGCACATAATTCCTTGAGTAAGTGCTTGAAGAACTTTGGGTCCCCATCAAGATCTGGTTCTAAAAGGCTGGGCTTGGCTTTGTAAGTAAGCTTCATGACTGAAAAAAACACCATGCAGGGTTCTGCTCATAGCTGCATAGTGGAATCCTTAGGTGACTTTGGGCAATCCACACACAACGACATTTTCAGCCAATTGAGTAATATACACTTTAATTTTTACATTTAACTTGAAACAGCCTGTATCTGGTTTTCATATTACTGATGAACTGGCATTCC
>NW_009922106.1:14882-18507 GCF_000696875.1 Nestor notabilis
TCCCTAAGTGGTGAGCTGAGGGGTCAGTATTTAATGTTGGCAAAGCACAAAGGTCTTTATTTGGGTGGAGTTTTCTCTACAAAGGGAAAATATTATTCCAGTCCTGGGAAGATGATTCCTTCTCCTGTATGATAAAATATATGCTAATAAATCAAGGGGTGGGGCAGGAGTGAGGGGGAATATGACACACAAAACAATGTAACAGGAGCCAGATGCAGATAAAGCCGTGGACAGTTTCACTAAGACATTGTCCACATCTCCTGGGACTGCTTCACATTACTGCAGACATGCTGAGGAGTCACCTCTTACTGAAGTTATTACCTTCCTTACTTCAGAGAAGCTACATCTAGGAGGTTTACATTTTAATGAGGCCAAATAATCTCTTCTTACCCAGCTTGTGCTATCAAACTCTTTTCTGGATGAAAAAGCAAAGAGTAGTCATTGTAAAACATACAAGTAAAGTAAGAAACCAAATCAGAGGAAGTACATCCTCAAATATGCAATATTTTAAAAATTGTATCAATATGGTTGACTGATTAGAGAGAAATATACAACAGTAAATTCCTATATATGTCTCTTAATTTGCAAAGAATCACAACATAAAAATCAGATCTTGTTTAAGGTGACTGTTGAAATGGTCCATTATGGATTTTTGTTCTTCTCAAAAGTCCTTGTACTCCATTCATTTGTAGCATTTCCAATCTAATAAAAAGATTAAGACTTAGACAAATGTTTTCACAATACCATGATCTTCTGAGCTCTCCAGATATGAAAAGAAATTAAAAAAAAAAAAAAATACACCACAATTTGAACCTAAATGATTAAATCTTTTTTTTTTTTTTTTAACTTATATTGTGAGGAAATACTAGTACTTCTGGCAAGTGACAAGTGCATGTGACAAAATCAAGAACCTTTTTTAGATGCATATGAAGAAAATCATATTGAGGCATTGCCAAAGAATGTCACTAGCAATTTGTTATATCAAGACCTCAAGAATGGGCATCAAAACAGTACATATACCTGAAAGTAATGAGCAGGAACAAATAACACAACTTGTAAAACACTGCTTTGTTTTTACAGCTGTTCATGTATTTTCTTTTCACCAGCACCACACATTTCTGACATATACATAAATAACCATTAAAGAAGCTTAATAAATGGTGCAGTATGGACTGCTTCCTTTTGTGCATATATCACTACCAACTCACCAAAGGCAGATCAGAAATTAAGCTTTATTTATGTAGTGATTTATTTTAAGAACAAGTTAGGGAAGATTGCCAGCTACATCTGCTGATTAACAGCCTGGAACACCCTCTGTTGGCTATCATTGCCTTTTCTTCCAAGAAATCACAGGCGGTAATTCTGTGTGTTTGTTGTCTACTTCATTTGTATGTCTGCTTCCATTACAAAATCATTGAGCAATATGCATGGATATTTGTCATATATTATTACCGGTATTTCCAGACCTTGCTTTCCAACTTACTGAGGTAATTACTGAATCTCAAAATAATGCACACAAGACTATATCTCTTGAATTGTACAATTCTAAAAAAAAGGAAGAGTCTGGATTTAATAAAACTTGCCAATGAAGGCTTGTCTGCTTAGGACTGCAAGGATCAAGAAAAGAGGATTGTTTTAATATTGAAAACAATATTTTTAATGAAAGAGCTTATATTCAGGTCTTAAAATGAATCTTTATAGAGAACTTAGAGTAAGGATATGTCTCACTGACTCTGCAGTGCATAACAAAGCATAAGGAGAATGATATATACTGTAACACTGTACAACCCAAAGATCTCCAAAATCACTCATGATTGAATCAATCCAACTGATACTCACATTTGAAACAACTCACATTCTAAAATAACTCACATTGTTAAAGAGGATTTTTTTTTCAGTTAACCTCTATCTTTAGATTCCCTCTTCAGACACTACAATCCTGTATTTACAGACACTTAATTACATAGAAAACATCTTAAAGGAAACAGAAAAGGTCTTTGGAATGATGCTTACATTTCTTATTTAGGAAATCAAAGATACAGGATGAAGACGCAAAATGATTGCAAATTTTTTCTTTTATATATAAATTGCAGAAAAGTAAAAGCTGTACTATTAAGACCTCTAAGCCTAAAAGAACTCACATTAAGTCTGTCAAAATCCTGAAAATTGGTTTTTTTTTTTTTTCAGGTCTTCAAATACAGTGCAATGGATTTAAATCCATTAAAGGATAATTTCACTTCAGATCCATAGCATTATAGTCAAGTCATCCAGGGATATTTAAAATTTTAAGTCTGTAGTACTTTCAAAACTGATTACTTTAATGGCATTTTAGATAACACACACCAGCTGTTTGGAATTACCTGTCTACATCAGTGTCACATCAAACTAGTCATTCTTCCTACATCAAGATTTGTGGCTTTTTATGGGAATCGCTGGGTTATTTCCCTCATTCACACTTGTAGTGCTGTGCTGTTATTCACCATTTAAGCTAATGAATAAATAATAGGTATATTTCCCTATTTTTGTCAAATTATACTTTACTTCGGTTGGTTCTTGGCTGTTCTTTCAGTTTTACTGAGAGAGAAAAGGGATTCACAAGTGGGTATGTTTTCTGAATTTGGACTTATTCTAAGTCTGTGACTCTTCCTAAGCAAATGAGGGTATTATGCCAACTCTAGCACTATGTGCAAGCAAAAGTAGTCTGTTTGATTTTTCTGTTTATCCCAGCCCAAGCCTATTTTATGGCTACAAAGGAAATATTCAAAGAATCAGAGAGACACTAAGAAGCCAGTATCCCACAAGTGCCAATTATATGGCAGATCTTCACATTTTATTTATTCTCTCAGTTGTAAATTCTCTTGCCTCAGGATATATGCCAGCTGCTCACCCAAAGAGACTGGGAAGCAACATAGCCTGTGTATACCTTCGAGCTTCCTAAATCCCAGCATACGTGCATAACCTGGTTCTCTCCAGCACACCAAGAGGGACCCTGATGAAGGGGAACCTACATATTTGGTTGATTGGCCTATTGGAAAGACCAACAGTAACAAAATGGAAATATGGGGGACAGGAGGGAAAAGTGTCATGTAGGGGCACCACTGCAAGTGCTACATTCCATTAGCTCACAAGCTTCATGGTACAAGCCTGTTAGGGTGACTACCCAGAGGACAGCATTGCTAACCTGCCACCATCAGAGAACTTGTCCCAGAAACATAATTGCTCATTACCAAGCACTTACAGTAGGTGTAATGGAGTTACAGTAGGTGACCTACTTACAGACTCTCTAAGGGACAGGAAAGGTTCGCTATTCCTTGTGACTCAACAGCCACATGCTTTCAAAAGCATGTGGACAAGGTACTGTGTTACTCAAGGCATAGCTTTGTTCACTTATCATAAAACTCATTTTTCAGAATATTCCTCCCACTTGCACAAAGTTCTAAAACAAAATAAATTTACCAAAACCTATACAATTTCTTTTACCCACCCAAAAAGATTAATATTCACCAGAGGTACTAAGTCAAGTATGCCGTTTTCCCACCTTGCACACATAGGAACTGTCCAGAGTATGTTCTTTTCAAAGGCTTCTCAGAAGAAGAAGACCAGTAACGAGTGGTGTCCCTCAGGG